>NW_007255316.1:408636-420969 GCF_000164805.1 Carlito syrichta | reverse complement strand
TCACCTCAGCCTCCCAAAGGCACGGGATTACAGGCTGAGCCACCGAGCCCGGCTTGTAAAGGTCTTTCATTTCTCTGCTTAGATGGGTGCCAAGGTATTTCTTTTTACTTTTTCTTTTTTGGTGGTTATTATGAATGAGATTGTGTTTTTTATTTGGATTTCAGCTTTCTTGTTGGTATATAAAAATGCAACTGTCTTTTGCAAGTCAATTTTGTATCCTGAGACTTTTACTAAAGTTGTTTATCAGTGTGAGGAGGTTTTTGACAGACACTTTAGGGTTTTCTAGGTATAGAATCATACCACTTGAAAAGAGGGATAACTTAAGTTCCCTCTTTTCCTATTTGAATACCCCTGATTTCCTTCTCCTGCCTGATGCTAGCTAGGACTTCCAATACTATGTTGTATAGGAGGAGTGAGAACTGGCATCCTTGTCTTGTTACAGTTCTTAGTGGAATCCTTTTAACTTCTGTCCATTAAGCATGATGTGGGCTGCAGGTTTGTCATAATGGCTCTTACTGTTTTGAGGAATGCTTTTTCAATGCCTAGGTGTCTGGGGGTTTTTATCAAGAAGAGATGCTGGATTTTATTTAATGCTTTTTCTGCACCTAATGAGATAATGTGGTTCTTGGTTTTACACCTGTTAATGTGTTGACTTATGTTTATGGTCTTATGAATGTTGAACCAGACTACAACTCGGGAATAAAGCCTGTCTGGTCATGGTGGATAATCCTTGAAATGTGTTATTGGATACAATTTGCTAGAATATTGTTGAGAATATTTGCATCTATGTTCAGTGACAGTAGTCTGTAATTATCTGTCCTTGTTGGGGTTTTGCCAGTTTAGGGTATCAGGATGATATAAGCTTCATAAAATGAGGTAGAGAGAATTCCTTCTTTCTCAATTGCCTGGAATACTGTCAATAAAATTGTTATCAGCTTTTCCTTGTATGTCTGGTAGAATTCGGCTGAGAAACCATCTGGTCCAGGGCTTTTTTGCAGGGAGGTTTCTTATAACTAGTAAATTTCCTGGATTGTTATTGATCTATTTAGGGTTTTCATTTCTTCTTGTTTCAACCTTGGGAGATTGTGTGATGCTAGAAAATCCTTCATTTCCTCTAGATTTTCCAGTTTCTTTTCTTTTCTTTTTTTTTTTTTTTTGAGTTGGAGTCTCACTCTGTCGCCCAGATTGGAGTGCAGTGTCCGCTCCCAGCCACCGCAGCCTCGACCTGCTGGGCTCCGGCGATCCTTCCGCCTCAGCCTTCCAAGTAGCGGGAATTACAGGCATGCGCTACCATGCCCGGTTGATTTTTTGATTTATTGTAGAGATGAGGTCTCGTTGCCCAGGCGGGTCTCGAACCCGTGGGCTCAGGCAATCCACTCACCTCAGCCTCCCAAAGGCGCGAGATTACAGGATGAGCCACCGAGCCCGGCTCCAGTTCATTTTCATATAGATTTTCATAATACTCACTGATAATCTTGAATTTCTTCAAGGTCAGTTATTACATCGCTTTTTTTGTTTCTAATTGTGTTTATTTGGACTTTCTCCCTCTCTCATTTTTTCTTTCAATCAGTCTGGCCTGGGGTCTGTCAGTATTATTTACCCTTTCAAATAATCAGCTTTTTGTCTTGTTGATTCTTTCTGTGATATTTTTGCTTTGTATTTCATGCATTTATGACTTTATTTTAGGAATCTGGAATTTTCTACTAAAGTTAGTATTTAATTATCTTACCTTTTAAGATCTCTTTGGTGTGATGTTAGACTGTTTACTTGTGATCTTTCTATATTCTTGATATGAGAGTACAATGCTATGAACTTCCCTGAAACACTGATTTCATAGTATACCAGAGATTTTGATATGCTGTATTTTTGTCTTTGTTTCCAGAAATCTTTTATTTCTGTCTTGATTTCTGTGTTGACCTAAAAGCCATTCAGCTGCATGTTGTTTAGTTACAATGTCTGTGTGTTTTGAGTGGTTGCTGTTGATGGTGATATAAATTTTGATTTCACTGTGATCTGAGAAGATGCTTGCTATTATTTCAACATTTTGAAATTTGTTTACTCTTGATTTATGCTCAAGAATGTGATCAATCTTGGAGTATGTTCCATGTGCTGGTAAGTAGAATGCCTACTTTGTAGTTGTTGGATGAGTATTCTGTAGATGTGTACTAGATACAATTGATTGAGTGCTGAGTTAAGGATCTGGATCTCCTTGTTGAGTTTTTGCCTTAATGATCTGCCCAGGGCTGTTAGCAGGGTATTAAAGTCATTAAAGTCTCTGACTATGATTGTGTGAGGTTTGTGTACTCTCTAGTTTATATAGCAATTGTTTCATAAAACTGGGTGCTCCTGTGTTGAGTGTATATATGTTTAAAATTGTTATTTCTTGGTGGTGGATTTAGCCTTTTACTATTATGTAATGTTCTACTGTATGTTTTCTAACTTTTATTGGCTTGAAATTTGTTTTGTCTGATATAAGAATAGCTACCCTTGGCTCTGTTTTGTCTTCCATTTGCTTGGAAGGTCATCTTTCCAGACCTTTACCTTGAACCTATAGGTGTTCTGGAGGCAGATGGGTTTCCTGGAGGGAGCAGAATGCTGGATCATGTTTCTTTATCAGATTTGCTTCTTAGTGGCACATTCAGTCCAATCATGTTCAAGTTACATACTGATATGTGAGGGTTGATTCCTGTCATAAGATTCTCAAGAGGTTACTTTGCTTCCTTTAAAAAAAAATTTTTTTTATCTTATTTTCTTTAGATTTTATGGATGATCTGTGTGCTCTGTTAACTCTATGTTTCCTGTGCTTTTGTAATGAGCAAACCATTTTTTTGTTTCTGTACCCAAATCTTTCTTAAGCATCTCTTGAAGTCTGGAGGTGGTGTATTATCTTAGGGGTTGATATCTGGGAAGGATTTTAATTCTCCATCACTGATGAAGCTTAGTTTGGTGGGGTAGGAAATTCTTGGCTGGAATTCCTTATCTTTGAGAACATTAAAGGTGGGACTCCAGTCTCTTCTGGTTTGTAGGGTTTCTACTGAGAAGTCTGTTGCAATTCTGATGGGTCTTCCCTAGTAGATAGTCTGACCTTTCTATCTGCCTTTAGGATTTTTTCTTTCAAGCTTACCTTGTGGAGATGTATTACTATGTGTCTTGGGGATCATCTTCTAATAATACACTGCAGAGGTTCTTTGAATCTCTTGTGTTTGAATGACCACCTTTCCAGCAAAATACGGCATCTTTTCTTAGATTGCTTCATGGAAAGCTTGTTCCAGGTTGTTTCCTGTTTTCCTGGTTCAGGGATTCTCATCAAACATAGATTTGGTTCCTTTACATAGTCCAACACCTCTCATATGCTTTGTTCACTCTTTTTGAGCCATTTCTCTTTGTTTTCTTCAGACTGGGTTAATTCAAAATATTTTGATCTTCAAGCTCAGAATTATTTCCTCTGTGTGACTGATTCTTCTCCCTTGGCATGTTATTGTGCTTTGAAATTCCAGGAGGGACTTCATTTCCAAAGTTTCAGAATGGATTTTTCTCATATTGGCTTGCTCAACTTTCACTTGCTACACAGCTTTTGTTGCCAGGGTCATCTTTGCTCCTAACTTCTCATTGTTCTTCTTAACTTTTTCACCATCTACTGCCTGAATTATGTGTCTGTCACCAGAGGCCCATCATTCTGGATGGTTTCCATTGTTTGAGTACTGGGAGCTTCTTTTGTTGGTGATGCCTCTTTAAGACTGAGAATTGCCAGTGTTTTTCTACTAGTTCTTCCTCATCTGTGAGAAGCAACTCTTCTCTATTTATTATTATCATTTAGTTTTTTGTTTTGTAGCTAGACTCTGTACTACTGTCCTAGGGCCTTTCCTGTTGTTCAAAATAGTTCACACAGGTAGAAAGAGAGAAGCATTTACTTTTGCTCACCCCTCTTGTTAGGTGGTGCTCCAAACTCAAAGTGACTTTCTGTTGCAGAGTTTTTCCTGTGGTCAGGCTGGCCATACCGTTTTCCAGTCCCTTTGGGATCTCTATGTGGGTGGGGAGATGAGCCCCCTAACAGCTGGGGGCACCGCAGGAATTTTGTTGCTGTTTACAGCCCAGAAATGCATCTTCTAGGAAGCATGGCCTCTAGATGTCTTTCACAAACCTCCATCCCATGTCAAAGGTCATACTCAGCACTTAAAAGCTGCAGATTCCCTGTTTTGGTGCTATCCACCCTTTGGGCACTTGAGGTTGGCAGGTAAAATTTCTACCTATAGGCACTGAGTGAGTGCAATTGGCAGGCAGCTTTCCCAGACTAGGAACCAGCCACCAGGCACTATAGGCGAGGAATGCACTCTCAGAGTTTGACTGACAGTGTGTGTTCTGAGCTATGTGTTCCTAGCTCCATGTGGACTCTGGCAGCTCACTGCTGTCCTCTAACCAGGTCTCCTCCGGTGTGAGTCTAATGACCTATTTGTGGCTGGGAGGAGGGTAAGTATCCTAGACTGTTTCAGAAATACTCAACCCCCCTCATGTATGAAGCAGGGCTGTAGGTACTATGAGAGCCTGGAGGCTGGCAGGAATGTAGTCCCCTGGCTCCAATATCAGCTACCTAGACTCTCTTCTTCTTGGTTCCTGTGTGCTATAAGAGTCCTCTGCAGTATGCAGGGTGCGTCCTCTGTCCAAAACTGCTTAAGTTGCTTGAGTTTACTGGCAGCTGGGTTTGTCCTCACTGTTCTGTACAGCAAGAGAAGTACAAGATAGCTACTCCCTGGTGGCCATCTTGGATCTTTGGCATCAAGATTTTTCTTTTTGATTTTTTTTTTTTTTAGAGATAAGGTCTCATTATGCTGTCCTGGCTGATCTTGAAGTCCTGGGCTCAAGAAATCCTCCTGCCTCTGCCTCCCAAAGTGCTGGGATTATAAGTATGAGACACTGCACTTGGCCTTATTTTTCCTAAGTTTTTAGAAAATGAGGAAATAGAGAAGGACAAGTTATAAATGAAAAAGTAATAAAACAATTGCTAATACATACTGAGTGCTTAAGGGTCAGGTATTTTATAAATATTATTTTACTTAATCCTCAAAGACAGTTCTGAAGTATACATTTTTATCTCCACAGTATAGACAAAGGAACTGGGTGTTATAAAGTTTAAATAACATGCTCTAGTTGGTAGAGCTAGAATTTGAACCCAGCATCTTTAGTTCAGAGTCCATAACTTAATTGAACTGAGAATGTGCTGCAGTCTTTTTTTTCCACATTATTTCCCTCAAAATAATAGAGGATTTATAAAACACATTAAATTGAAGTTATTTTGCTGCTTCATGATACCTTCTCTGAATTATTAGCATTTATAAAAATAAAACAAATTCTGACAAATGTGAAAATTGGCTAATCTTAGAGGAAAAGCGCTAAACTGATGTTTAATAGAATTAGCTAGCATTAGAATCTATGGGAAAAAATGACTTTAAACGTGATTTTTTTTCAAATAGGCAAGTATTTGTTCAACACTAATTGTGCCCTGCATTTTGGAAATTATATAAAATGTGCGAAACTTTGATCTTCAGTACTAAATGATTGCTTGGGATAGTGTATATAAAATATTTAACACACTAAATTGCTCACAGCAGATCAATTAATATTGTTTCTTTCCCTATTCTCCCATATGAGTGTAAGATTTAATTGGGGAGACATGACTAACACACCTGAAATATACATAAACTAATGAAATATGATTAGTATAGGTGATGCATGCCATATCTTAAATAAAAGTGTGTAATTAGTTAAAAATTCCCAAGGAAATTGGCTTTAAATGAGAACTTTACAGTTTGCTAAGATATGCTTAGTTGACGAAAAGTTGGAAACTTATTTGAGGAAGACAAAATAATTTGAATGCATACAAGATTAAATATGAATTTGGAAGACATTTATTTATACAACTAAGACTCTCTTCTTTGAAACTGAAAAATAAAATCCCTACATTTCTAGAAAATGATGATTATAAATCTTTTGACTAAACAGTCTAATCATGATGAATGCCTTAGTGTCACATTTTCCCAAGTGAATTAAACATTGTAAGTGGACACATCTAACCCCAGAGACTTTTGAAACAGAATGATAGTACATAGCAAAGGTCTGGTTTTATTCCACAAAACTTCAGAGTCTAGCTAAAAGGGTGTATTTTGAACATGTTTCTTCAGATAACAATCCAGGTTTGGAGAAGAGACTGTCACAATAGGAACATTATCTTTAGGCCTAGCTGATCAAGTATTAATATGTCCCTACAAATAAATGTATGTTATTTTCCTTGTGGTGAAAATATTACATTAATCATCTCATATATCTTTCACTACTCAGTAAATTACCTTTAACGTCACATATACATTAGAATGAACAGTGAAGTGGCGATTAATAAAATATCATTTCCTTAGAGAGCAACAATTGTGTCTACAGCCCCACATTTTTAAATTTTTTTGCAGTCTTGACATATCTTGTGCATTTTTCAGGGAATGATTTTATAAAGCAAAAATCTAAATTTGGGGAGTGATTTTTTATTATAGAGAAGAAAACTGAATCTTGCAGAAGCTGAGATATACTGATATTTGTCCTGCTACGGTGTATCTTGAAAACACAATTCTATTTCAACTATTACTGTTGTTCTGTATTATGCAAGCTTAAAATATTCTTTATGGTACCTGTATATTGCAGAGAAGGGAGGAGCCAAAGATCACACTGCAATAACATTAGGTCAAATGAATTTATTCTTGATACTGTGTACATGAGATGAAATATATAATTTTATTACAACTAACTGAAATCACATGCAAAAAAATGAAACATGGGTCATTGTTTTTAATTTGGTCAAGTGCCCTTTAACATCAAAAATACTTCACAATTAACTTTGTTATTACATATCACATAATTTTTCTAGTGAACATCAAAAGGGATAATATATATTAAAATATTCTGTAAACTTAAAAAATCCCTAAAATATAAAGTTTTCATAACAATAGCTATCTTTGACCAATATATTTTAAAAGATAAATGTGGCTTATGTCTAATTTTCTTTATTGTAAAATTTCATTGAGTTATTTTGTTAATGGGTCATTCCAATTGTCTTTGTCAAATATACTAATACTCTATCTTTCAGAATAGAAATATGAAATGAAGTCAAATAGACATAAAGTTAAAATACTTAATTTTTTCTCCAAATAATTTTGAAAGAAAAATAGAAGAAACTTAACACACAAATTATTTTAAATGAATTTTATACATATTTAAAGATACTATTTTAAGGTAATTAAATATCTCATTTTGGTCTTTGCAAGTATTATCTGTAATTCAATGCTAAGAAACTGTTGGCACTTGGATTTTAATGTCATCACTTTTCCGATCCAACTTCTACCAAAATATTGCTGAGCACAACACAGGGAAAACATCACTGGTGGGTTAGGTCACAAGTATATGCAAAAAACAATAAAATTAACACCTTGATACTTAGATAGACAAAAGCACATTTTTCTTGCTCTGAAATATACCCAATTCTTACTAACACAACTAGATTTAAAATTATCTTTCCAAACACATTTCTGGTTTACCAGATTCCATGGCCCTATTTCTTTAACCCTTGGAGATAAGCCTATTATCTTCTTGCTGCACCCTCACCTGTGAGTTCTTTCAATTCTACCCTGCCATTGCAGACATATTGACATGGTATTCTGATCTTTATGACCCAGTTCTGGGCACTTTGACCTAGTGACCTAACCTCTTGGTGAAAGGACTTTTAACCTCTGAATCCCAATTTTTCAGGGTAGCAGTAAGGCATTTCACATTTGAATTCTGATACCTGCCCATTTACAACAACCAGGGAAATGTCACTTGGGGGTCTAGGTGAGGCAGTATTCTATTCAATTAAAAACACCCCAACTGGGTCATTTTCCAATAGGAAAAACAGCTCTGTTGAGTCTGAATGCAACTTCTAACTATTCAAAATTCTCCACTTACAGGAACTTCTTCTGTCCTTAAATTCAAGGACTTAGTTAAAGAAGTAAGCAAACCCAGTAGGAAGTCTCCTTTGATGAGCAGAAGCTCAGATATGCAAAAGTCTTGATCAGCAAATGCTTGAAAATTGCTTACTCTTCTCCCCTTTGGGGTTGACTATTAACTCACTTCTGGGCATTCTCTAGTAAAGCTGTTTTTCTGGTTGCTTCAATGAGTAGCTTTTCATCAGCAAGGGTTAATAACATTTCTCCCCCAAATTGCCAGAGCAGACTCATTTAGCATTCACACATTAGCATATTTGTAAGGGACAGCCTAAAATTCATCCACATGGAGTTTCTGGATTACTGTAGTTTTTCTTATTTGTTCATCCCGCCTTCAAGTCTCTTTCTCCTTCAAAAAATAATATACCCAAGTACAAAAAAATCTTCAACCTCACTTAATTGTAAGGTGTAAGAACTTTCCCAGGGGTCTATATCCCAACTTTCCAGGGGTCTATGTCCCATCTGATGCTCAACATCTCCTGAATTCTGTCTCAACATCCTATCATTCTGTGACTTCCTTCATATATACCAGTGTTATTTATCTATTCCTGATGTCATTATATCTCCCTGTATATTTTTTCCCCCCTTCCTTGATTTTCATTTGCATTATAGTCTTTACATTTTAAAATCATCTTTCGATAGAAATTCTGCTGTGGTTTACCTACCTCTGACTTATCCCTTTTCTATTCATTATATCCTCAATACAGATATATGAAATTTTACATTATTATTTAAGATATTCTTTAACAATAATGACAATATGAATAACTACCATTTTCAAAGTCTTATTACATTCTTTCACATATTACCTTATAAATAGTGACAACTCTTAAGGTAGATACTATTGTATTTATTTTATGAGGAAAAAACTGGAACTTAAGGAAGGTAAGTAATATTATAAGGTTACCCACACTGTAATCCAGGGCTATGATTTACCAGATTTATCTAACTGCAGAATGTAGGCACATGCTTACTGAAAGGTACCTATAGAAACCTAGAAGAAACTAAACTTATTCTTAGTTTAGTCTTTTTTGTCTCAGCGTAATCATTAGAAAGCATTCAGACATTCTACTGCAGGACAAACAGCAGCCTATTCTTTCCCCACTAGGCAAATCTCCTTCAGATGCAAGACTAGGACAGCCCCACCATTCATGGTTTAGCATAATAATCTCTAGTAAACTTCTGATTCCTTGTCAAGGCCAAAGTCATAAGAGTTTGTGAGCAGCAAATGTCTGAATTTGTGTATTGCAAATGTCTAACAAGTCTCTTGCAGGAATCTTCCCCCCCAGAATCAGCCCTCTGTGAACTACATGACACAGATAAGTCCCACCATGCAGCACTCATTTGACTAACCCACCTATCTGTCTGCTGTCCATCACCTGACATCATCAGTACCTGCACTTGCCTGCCCCTTTGTGATGGCATGGAGGCAGACTACCACCCAATCACCCTAATGATCTTCCCCCAACAAGGGGAATGGTAAAAGGACTCAACCACAAGCAACCAGTGGCCATTGCTTTGCTAGAGTCTGGTGTGGTCATGTGTTCTTTGAACCATGACTGTTGCCATGCTTCCTGGGTTTGGTCCCTCTCTCCCACCTTGGGAAGGTGAATCTTCTCTCTTCCTTCTCTTTCTCTCTCTAATTTACTTTTAAGTAAACTTGTCTTTCTTAACCTTTTTGTGTATTGCAATTCTTTGCATCTACTCGGATCTCTGGGTTCCCAGCGTGGCACCTCCGGCTTGTCGGCCCCAGCGGTGCTGCACCTCTCTCCATTGCGTCTCCTCTCCACCTCTCCATCCATCAATCCACCCTCATCCTGTCTGTACCCTAACACTTACTCTGTTGTGATCCTGGAAACTCAAGTGCCTAATCCTTACTAAACACCTAGTTAGGTATTAGACTACACAGGTAAGTAGCAGAGACAATAAGAGCATAGTCCCTGCCTGTTTCCTCATTTCTCATAGCCTAGTGAAAGACAAGCCATGGATGTCATATATAAATGTGATAAATGTTTGAATATGTGGAACTACATGGGTAAGCAAGGGCAACTTATAAGAGGAAGTGACAGCTGAATCTGAAGTGGGAAAAAAGAGTTTGTCAGCTGACAGAGAGAGAGCGAGAAGGTGGCCTTCCATGTGAAAGGAAGTATATAATCCAAAGGTGTAGAAACAAGAGGGTCTTGAAACATGTAGGGAAGGGCTCTTCATGCAGCTTGACAAGAAGGCAAGGACCCAAGTTGGGAGCAGTTGGAGGAGGCTTCAAAAGCTAGGAGGCTCATATCCCAAAGCACTTGTGTAAAGGCTAAGTGGGTTGGACTTTCTCTTCTAACTTTTATTTGGATAATATGTTCTGAAAGATTTTTCCCTTCTGATTAAATCATAAAGTGACCAAATAATAAAGGCTTTGAGGACAACTAATTTGCTCTTATTCTCACCTGGATGCTCTTCCATACAGAAAAAGATCCATCTGTCCATTGGAAGTACTAGATTATCTGCTGTTTTTCTTAGTGTAGACCTGGTACAATCAAGAAGCAGTCAAGAGTCTTCATTCTGGGAAGTATTAGATACCTCCTGAAGGTGTGGAGTCTTTATTCCAAAAGAAGTTACGTGGCTATTGTGCAACAATTGTGATGCTTATGGCATCTGTATTAAAGCTGTGAAAAGGAGAAAAAGAGAGAGGGAGGCTCAACAGTAGCTTTAAAATAGAGAATGAGCCTAGAAACATGAAAGAGAAACATCCAGTAAGAAATAAAAATGGGAGGGGTGCATCATAATCAATATCCATCAGTTTTGTCTTGGTGAGGGAGAAGTATTTTTATTATCACTAAAATAAGATCACTCCTATGTATTAGGCCAATGTAAAAAGAAGGGCTCCAGGAAGAAGGAAAATCAGAAAAATTCCAGGTATTGGATCAGTAATTCTGTAAAAGGCAGCATAATATGGGTATTTCCTATACTTGCAATAGAGATATTATCCATTCTTACTAATGAAAAACATGAGTGGTCTTAACAATATTTATAACCATGTAGTTTGAGACTCATTCTGTTCCAGTTATGAGACAAGATTGCTTAGTATTATAGAGGGATTAAAATAACCTAGAAAAGATGAAACTGTAGCATTTCAGAATGTACCTTGACCATCTACTTCACATGAAATGAAGGTGGGTGTTCTTGGCATTCCAGTATCTTTAAGGCTTGATTGTAAAAAATGTGACAAGTGTCCTTTCCTACTCTAGAGTTTCAAAACAGTTCTATTTGGTGAACCAAACTTGGTAGGTTAAAAAGGAGAGCATTAACGTCCTAAATCCAAGTTCATCTGTCTAGAATGTGGCTTAAATTAATACAGAAAAAACAAAATAGCTATGGAGAATTCTTTCAATCACAAAAATTATATACAAAAGCTTAAAATTCAATATATGAGGTCACAGAAAGCAAATGTTTTAAAAATGTGGTATAGTCTGTTATTAAGTATCCAGGACAGATATTTCAAGTATCCTGAGTTCAACTATCTGCTTGAGTTCAGATACCTGTTCCCATAACTCACTAGCAGTGTGACCTTGAAAAGCGATAAACATATGGTCTCTATTTCTTTATCCATACAAGAGGGATAAAAATGGCATCTACCTCATGGAATTGTGACAATCAAATATGTATAAAACACTTGGAACAGTGCTGGTACACAGGTAAATTCACTAAGTGTTAATAAGTACTTTTATTTTTTAGTCTGTTAAATCTCTTTCAAGAGTATAAAGATTTATAAGAAAAATGTCAAGTGATTGAATAATATACTTGTTTTCAAGATGATTAAGATAGGTCTAACAGATTAATTGTGTGTGTGTGTGTGTGTGTGTGTGTGTGTGTTGGAGTCTCACTCTGTCACCCAAGCTGGAGTGCAGTGGCACGCTCAGGGTCTCTCCAGCATCAACCTGCTGGGCTCAGGTGATCCTTCTGCCTCAGCCTTCCAGGTAGTTGGAACTACAGGCACGTGCTACCATGCCCAGCTAATTTTTTGAATTATTGTAGAGATGAGGTCTCACCAAGTTGCCCAGGCTATTCTTGAACCCATGACTCCTCACCTCGACCTCCCAAAGTGCTGGTATTACAGGCTTGAGCCGGTGCCTCAGCCTGTAATCCCACGCCTTGGGAGGCTGAGGTGAGTGGAATGCCTGAGCCCGCGGGTTCGAGAACCACCTGGGCAGCTTGGCAAGACCTCATCTCTACAATAAATCAAAAAATCAGCCGGGCATGATAGCGCGTGCCTATAATTCTGGATACTCGGAAGGCTGAGGCAGAAGGATCGCCGGAGCCCAGCAGG
>NW_007255316.1:341146-408528 GCF_000164805.1 Carlito syrichta | reverse complement strand
GTCTGGGCGACTGAGTGAGATTCCAACTAAAAAAAAAAAAACACAACTCTATATATTGGTACCAGAGGTTTGAATTTCTCTCGTGTGCTCTCCTCTTTTTTCTCCTTCTCTTTCCTTCCTTTTTTCCTCCCTCCCTCTCTTCTTTTTCTCTCTTTCCCCTCTCACTCCCCTTCTCCCTTCTTTCCTCCCCCTCCTTCTCCTTCTCCTGCTCCATCTTTATCTTCATTTTTCCCCATCTTACCTCTAATCCAATTTGCAGCATGTATAGGAAGGTAGGAGGGACTGACAACTACCATTATTAGAACTTAACACACACATTCTAAAATAACATTTCTCAATATATGTCACCCTCTTCATCACTCATACTTTCCCTGTACCTACTGAATCAGAAAACTGTGAGTACTCAGGAGCCTCCAGTCTTAAATATCTACCTGGGTGATTCCTATGCATGCTAAAGTTTATGGATAAATGTCCTAGAGTTTTAAAAAAGGTTTAACTAATACTGAGTAATCAACATTTTATATACTCTGCTTTACAATATCTATTTGGCACTTACATACGAAGTCTCTGAAATTCAATTCTTTTATTAAATTATTATTTTTATAACTTGGACTCTTGGTGACAAGTGGAATGTAACTGTCAAAACAAGCAATAGGACACATTTATGGGCTTAATCTTTAAGACTCTTTCTCCGCCAATTTCATCAGGGTTTATGCAATAATGCTGATCCAATGACAGGGACATTTTCCTATTAAAGAACAAGAAGAAATGTTTCTTATTATCACACAGAGGTGGATCTCAGTACTGAGTTTAATTTCTGTGACTCTGAATTTGTCTCTGGGTCATCTTCTTTTGAAATGCCCCCAAGATGAATTTGCCTGCAGGTCTTCCTCTGACATATCATCCAGTTTGAATCTCAGCACTTTAAAATGGGGCCTTTTCCACAAAAGCCTTCAACTTTAGAAAGTGCTTCCTTTTATGTGTCTCATGAATATGGTCTAACTACTTGAAGTTCTCCTCTCTGACCTTTGTCCTATTTAGGGGAGTTCAGTTGTCTCCACATTTACTTAAGCTAATGATAGAAGCATTAAGCAAAAGTTGTAAAAAGGGACAAATGGATTCATCATGAAATGCACTGTGCCATAAAAAAACCCATGCACCAAGATGCTATTCAGAGTGGGTAGTAAATTTATGAAACTCATTGCCTCATGATATTATATAGGCTATTATATATAAATAGGTTCAATAAGAACTATAGCAGGTTATTAAACAAAATTGAGATGTCAGAGGTGGAAGTGGCAGGCTCATCTCTTACTTTTGAGAACATTGTGGAGGTTGGCAGAACACTGCTTTAGTGCCTTAGTCAGAGAGTTGCTCAACTGGGGTATATTCATTTCCTGTGGCTGTTGTATCAAATCAGCACAGATTGGGTGGCCTAAAGCAACAGAAATTTATTCTCTCATAGTTCTGATGACCTGAAGTCTGAAATCAAAGTGTTGACGGAGCTCATTTCTTGCAAGAGAGATTCCTTTCTTGACTCTTCCAGCTTTTGAGACCTGTCTTGGTATTCCAATCTCTGCCTCTGTCTTCATACATTTTCCCCTCTATGTGTCTGTCTTATATATATGTTGGGCCTAGTTGGATAACTCAAGATAAGTTCCTCCTCTAAGATATCTAACTTAATCACATCATTTACCAAATAAGGTAATACTCACTTTTGCTATATAAAGGTATATTCAGAGGTTCCAGGGATTAGGAGCAGGCATATCTTTTAGGGGGCTACCATTCAACCCATGACAGGGAGGAGGGATCTGTTCTAAGACTGTAGAGTTTGTTTTGTTCCTCCTTTTTTATACTTAGAATGCTACTAAGCCTTTCATTCCTATCACAATATTACCAACTTTCACTTTTATTAAAAATCTTAATGTCTATTCCCATTCCCTACATTAACAGTAAGTACTAGTTCTGCTGAATGTTAATATTGTCAAATAAATGCAAGAGAAGTCAAATATGTTTGATAAGCATTGAGTTTAAAAAAATTAATAGAATTTCTTAGAAGTTTTGTGATGTTTGAAAAAGACAATACAGCACGTTCATTTTTCCAGATTCTTATAACTATGACTCCTTGAGCATACATTTTGGAAAACTAAATGTAAAACATAAAAATAATATCAAACACCATTGCCTTTTTTTCCTTTTGGGACTAAATGTAGGTCTAAATGACTTTCCTCATTGCATTTATAGGTTATAATTTCCTGACAATTATTTGAATTGATACAATAAGGAGACTAGTAGTTCTTTCACTTAATAAGTTCCCTGTGGAATTGAGATTTTTTTTTTCCCTTTGGGGTTTTTTGTTTGTTTGTTTGTTTGTTTGTTTGAGTTGGAGTCTCACTCTGTCGCCCAGACTGGAGTGCAGTGGCTGCTCCTGGCCACCATTGCAGCCTCGACCTGCTGGGCTCCAGCAATCCTTCTGCCTCAGCCTTCCGAGTAGCCGGAATTACAGGCATGCACTACCACGTCCGGCTGATTTTTTTATTTATTGTAGAGATGAGGTCTCGCCAAGTTGCCCAGGTGGGTCTGGAACCCATGGGCTCAGGCAATCCACTCACCTCAGCCTCCCAAAGGCGCGGGATTACAGGTTGAGCCACTGAGCCCGGCTTCTTTGGGGTTTTACACAAAAGTCAATAGCCTTCCATAAAGCCTTCTGGCTACTATAATCTAAACATATACATAGTCCAAGAAAAGCTGTATAAAAGGGTGTATGATTTTGCTGGCTTACTCTGGGTACAAAGTCAATGCTGTCTGTAAGAAACTTGTGTGTCCTCATCTTGACTGTCTCAAGACAGGCTGCCAAGTTTACATCTTTTAGAAACTGAGTAGATCTTAAAAACATAAAATGCTACACCTATTCCCCTGACATCTTTTTCTTCTTGGAGTCAGGTAAGAGAAGATAAATATTATTTAACCACATAGGTTTGTAATTTTTAAGTCTTTAAATCATCTTATTTTAAAATGTTCTTTGTAAGTGATTGTTACATGCTCTTCATCAGGTCATTTAATAAATATTTTCTAATGTACCAACCCCTGTGGTTGATTTGAGAAGAAGAGAGGTATGTGATTATGGATAACTCCTTGTCTGCCTTAAAGGCACTCATTTGAGCGGTGGACACATGGCATGAAAAAAATGTTAAACATACTTGAATACCAGTGTGAGAACTATGTTATAGCAGTGAAGAGGAAAGAAAGAAGAACTCTACTTGAGAAAGTATTGCAAAAGTCACATTTACACTGGATTTTGAAAAATAAATAAAGGTTCATTAACTGTGGGGAAATACAATTCAGGATGGAAAAAAACCAGCATATGTAGGGAAAATGGAGTTACAGACAATTATGGTGTATCTTGGGAATGGTGAGAAGTGCAGAGTTACCACCCAGAGGTAAAACAATGTGGGACTAGAAAGTGAGGAGGTTGAGGCAGGCTAGCTTCTAATAGGGAAGGATTCTGGTTGCCCTGTCAAGGAGCTTAGATGTTATCTTGCAGGCAGTTGGGAGTCTTTGGGAAAATTTACACAAAGGAGTGACATGAGGAGATTTTGATTTTAGAAAGACAATTCTGGAACTCAGGACACAAAAAGATTTCCTTTAAAAAGAATCTGCTTAATTATTAGTAACAAAACTTAACATTCTGTTTAAAAGGCAAAAAGGCCATAAACTAAAGCAGTGCCATCTGAGATATAACTAACAGAATTGGTTGACCATTTGAATGAGGAAGAGGCTGGTGCTCACCTCCAGGCTTCTTAGTCAGCTGGGTGGTTGGTGAAGAAAACAGACAAGAGAGTCAAGGAGAAGAGCTGCTTTGGGGTGAAACGGTAAATGATAATGGGTAGAGAAGTACTAGGCTGTGAATGGAGAGGTAGATAGTCTAATCTTTGGTGGTAGAGCCTATACATTCTCTCTCAGCCTCCATTCCACTCCCTTTCAGCATGCCTTGATGTACTATATTAAAATGCACTGCTGCTAAAAGCTACATTTCCCAGGCTCATTTGCAACTACTCAACACATGTATGCCTGATATTAGAAGGTGGAAGTTGATATCTTGAGCTTGATGCCATGCTCCTGTTGCTTCTGCTATTTTCACTGGCAAGCCTGTCCTCGAAGCTCACTTCTTCTGCAGCAGCTATAGTAGAACTTCCAATGTCCAGGTTTTGGCTTTGCAATGTTGAAAGACAGTGCAGGGGACATTCATTTTGCTGGCAGAGGTTGTGTAAAATCTGGTAGGGTGGTTCTGGAGCTAGCAGTCTCCTGCTTCTCCAGTCCCCTGATCATGACAGCGGCAGGCTCACCAATGGAGGTTAGTTCTATAGACTGTTCTGAAGTCATTCTTTCCTGGGAGTTCTTAGAGTTTATTCCTCCAGTGCTTCCACAAATCCTAAAGCACCAAGATTTTCTCTTGTTAACTTAGCAAGAATGATTTCGACTATGTGTCTGGTCCTTGACCAACTTACCTGCAAATGGAAAACATAAGGAAATACTTTAAATATTTGTCTTTATAAAATCATTAAGTGTGTCTGACATTATGTAGTTCTGATTACTTACTGACAATGTAGCAATCTTCTCAGTTATGAGATTATGAAGGACATGACCTTGTATTAAACACCTTTTAGATCCTAGTGCCTAGAACAGTGGTTTTCACTTGGTGTTTAATACATTTGTTAGGTTTCATTGAATTTGTTGAATTGTCTGAACAATTTGTGCTTCTCCTAATAGTGTCATATAATACAATTGTCAATCTCTCTAACTCTGATAGCTGTTTTATGTGATAAATTGCCTATATTATATCTAAAATGCTTTAAATATTTAAAATTTCAATAGCTTTAGGGTGTGTAAATAGTTTTTGGTTACATGAATGCATTGTATAGTGGTGAAGAAGTCAGGCTTTAAGTATATCCACTACTCCTACCTGCGCACACTGTACATGGATGATTTTTCATCCCTCTACCCCTTACCCCACTTCTGAGTCTCCAGTGTCCATAAAATGCTTTGATCCTAACTTTTTTTCAGAGTTTTCAAATCAGTGCCATCTGGCTCTAGAGACTCATGGAAATTTAATGTTTTAAGTTGTATTCGTCACCTGTTGTTTCTTTTTTTAATATTACACTGGTGAATCATATTTGCTTTCAATGAAAGTAATTCTTTAGTAGTAAAATTTCCACATTTATTTTATCAGTGGTGATCACAGGATGAATAATACAGGGAAACAATTCAAACTTCTCTGATCCTGTTCTTTCCAGTGAGTACACGACTGCTTTTTGAGTTCTTTAGCTACATCCAGACAGGGGTCACTTTCTATCCTTATTTTTGTAGAGGAGTGATTTATTTTTTCCTTTATAGATTTTACCTAAATTTTGTCATAATCCCTCTTGCACTTAGCAGTATGTCTGGTGTTCTATGACAATATTGTTATCATTTCCAAATGTTGTATTTCTTATGGACACTTATGATTTCAGTATTTTCCATGGTATGGTGCCCTCAAAAGGTTCTCTACACATCTCTATGCAAGAGGACAAATAAGAAGAAAACACAGATGTTCCTTCTTGTACCTATCAGGATTGTTTTATAGCAAGCAATAGAAACCCAGCTCAAACTGGATAAAAGATAAGGTTATATTGGTTTGCAGAACTGAGAAGTACTGAGATAGGAAGGCTTTGGGTACAGTTGAAATGCTATTCCTGTTTGTTTATTTTTGTGCAGTTTCCTTGGCTTTGTCTCCTTTATGTATTAGCTTCATCCTTAGGCTGGCTTCTCCGTAGCTGCAAGATACACCAACAACCACATGATGCCTTATCATATCCATTGCACAAAATTCCTGAACTTTACTCTGATTGGGTCAGCCTCTGGAAAGAGGACTGAGTGCATTCCTAAAACAGCTTTTTAGGCTGTATAAGTATTACCCAATGAGGAAAGTTTGAATGAATTTTGAGGAAGGGAATAATGATAGCTCTTCTTCCTATAATCCAGTTTTGTTGTGGTCTGAACTAAATTCCAGGAGGACAATTAGGCTTGTTTTCCAATATCATTAATGGAAGAAAAACTCCCAATATGTACTGTGGCATCATTTGTACTGTATATATTTTTCTTATTTCTTCTGTTAACAATGACAAGCTTAAGGGCAGGCTTCATCTTTTTTGTACCTTTATTATGGATGCTCACCAGCAACCACAAAAGTCTCTTCACTGCATGAAGCCAATGCATATTGCTCTGATTATGTAATTATGATTTGAAATAATGCAATTTTTAGGTTTATTTTATATAACCCTGACTTAAGGTTTGCCTCCAGGTCATATTGAGCAAGAACTAGGTAATCAGTCAATCAGCAAACATGTATCAAGTTCTCCTGTGTGCCAGGCACTTGGTGGGGGATGGGATGGGAGAGATGGCAAGGGACAGTGTCTCATGAAAATAGTTCAAGGCAAATGTAAATGGTAAATCTCCCAGTTCTGTACCCCTTCTCCTGTCACTTTTGAAATTCCCCTTACTCTCTTGGTTTTCAGTGGTATATTGTGTGTTGACCCATGTCTGTGTCCTTCTGCCACTGTGGTTTGCCAGTGTTAGGAGAGTTCCTTCATCTGTTCATCGAAACATGATTGAATGCCTCTGAGCATCCCACAATGACAAGCACACAACTTGCCTTGGGACTTCACAGTTTAGTGAAAGGCTTGCACACAATAGTAACATGGTGAATGCCAGGATGGAGATTAGCATCAGAGGTCAGAGATCCAATCAAAGCAACCAGATCAAGGGAATGAAGGAAGGTTTCCTAGAAATAGTGTAGCCCATGAATCTTAGAAGCAACACAACAATGGGTACAAGTCAGTCAGGTGAAAAAGCACAGAGGGAGCAGCATGGCCAGAGACTGTGGGAAAAAATCTAGCTATTAGGTAGTACACCTCCACAGCTGGATCATTCAGCTCATGTGCTAAACTGCCAGAAACAGCCTCATTTTCCATATTCTAGAACAGCACGACTAAATTTTTGGTGACTCTTTAATCACTATTTGACACAAAGAAGCACAATTTTCCTCATGAATATATTAGGAAACTGCCAGAAAAAGCCTGGGAGGTATCTTTCTGCTCAGCAGGAAGAACAACCCTGTCTCTAAAGCCAGGCCTATAGAGAGGGAAGTAGGTTAAGGTGACTCCTTGCCTAGAAAGACTTAACAGGCTCTCTCCAAAACATCTTCCCAGTGGGGTCTCCATCCTTTTCTACCTGGCTGTAGATTCTTGATATTTAACTGGCAAGACCAATAAAAGAATAAAAGTGGAACATCCTCTTGTATAGAAAACCCCAATGATAATGCAGCCCTGCCTAAAGAGCACATTAGCCTAGATTGGCTCATTGTCTTTGTGATGAACTTCATAAGAGTGTCTGTTCAGTGGAAAAAAAGAGCAGGCAGGGCTGGGAGAGAGGCAGCTAAGGCCCCAGGAGGAGAAACTCATTTACACAGTGTGAGTGCTGCTGTCTCTCTGGGTTGTGTTGGGTCCCAAGATCCTGACATGTCTTTCTCCACTTTTAGTTCTTTTTCTTTTGTAGTAGACATAATAATGCCTCCTACAGCCCAGAGATATCCTCAAACCTTGTTAATGTGTTGTTTTACATGGCAAAAGGTACTTTGTAGATGTGATTTAAGTCAAATATTTTGAGATGGGGAGATTATTCTGGATTCTCTGGGTGAGCCAAATGTAATCACAAAGGTCCTTTAAGTGAAAGAGAGGTAGAAGAGTCAAAAAAGGAAGGTTGCTTCATAATTTGTGGAAGAAACAGCCCAAGCTGTGGCAAATGGGTGACTAGTTCTCCCATCATGACAACATCCCTGCCCACACAGTGCTGAGCATTCAGCAGTTTTTGACCAAAAATAGCATAACTCCATGCCCCACCCTCCCTATTCAACTGATCTTGCTCTGAGTGACTTTAATTATTTCCCCTGATGAAAAAAGTCCTCAAAGGGAAATGTTTTGCTGATGTGGAAGAGGTTAAACAAAAAATAGCAGAAGCACTAAAAGGAATCAAAATTAACGAGTTTAAAAACTGTTTTGAGCAGTGAAAAAAGTGTTTTCATAGATGTATTGCATCAAACCAAGAGTACTTTGAAGGTGACAAGTTTAAACATGTAAAAATGAATACACAGCTTTTTATAAATAAATTCCATTTGGGGGAGTTTCTACCTCATTCATTTACACTTTGTTTAACAGTTGATGGAGGCTCACATTGTGGACCAAAGTGCGCATTAAAATATA
The DNA here is from genome assembly GCF_000164805.1 of Carlito syrichta. Lineage (NCBI taxonomy): Eukaryota > Metazoa > Chordata > Mammalia > Primates > Tarsiidae > Carlito > Carlito syrichta. Next base: position 400,231 of record NW_007255316.1, on the reverse strand, counting down.
TCTTAGAAACTTTATTACCCATTTACAAGTGACACAGAGCTATGCTCTGTGAAAAGTTAGCTAGTGACTTGAATTAGTTCCATAAATAACGCAAAGTAGGGTTTTCTTTGACTTTTAAAAATACATTTTTGATTTTTAAAAATCCTGAAAGGTTTACAATAAAATATAGTTTTTAAAGGACATTCATCTTCATGAACTCCTCACTACCACCTTAAGAAGTAGCTTGTGAAGTCCTCAAAAGCAAATACAGAAAAAATATAAAATTGGTGGTTGGAAGCTTATCATGCTAAAAACCTTTTGCACAGCAAAAGAAACCATCAAGAGAGTAAAGGAGGAGGAGGAGGAGGAGGAGGAGGAAGAAGAAAAACAAAAAGTGGGCAAAGGACATCTATAGACACTTTTCAAAGGAAGACATACAAGCAGCCAACAAATGTGAAAAAATGCTCAACCTCACTAACCATCGAGAAATGCAGATCAAAACTATAATGAGATACCACCTAACACCAGTAACAATGGCTGCCATTAAAAGTCAAAAAACAACAGGTGCTAGCATGGCTGCAGAGAATAGGGGGCACTTCTACACTGTTGGTGGGAACATAAGCTAACTCAGCCTCTGTGGGGAGCAGTGTAGCATTTTCTCAAAGAACTAAAAATTGAACTGCCATATGCTCCAGCAATCCCTCTTCTGGAAATATGCCCAGAGGAACATAAATCCCTCTACCAAAGAACACTTGCACATGTATGTTCATTGCAGCACTATTCACAATAGCAAAACCATTGAAATCAACCCAGATACACATCAAAATTGAACTGAATAAAGAAAATGTGGTACATACACATAGTGGAATATTACACACACATAAAGAACAAAATCGTGACCTTTGCAGCAGCTTGGATGTAGCTAGAGACCACCATACTAAGCAAAATATCGCAGAAAAAAAACTGAATACCACATTTTCTCACAAGTGTGTCCTGAACACTGGGCAGCAGGCACAAAGGCAGGAACAACTGATGCTGGACACTGATGAGGGGAGTTGGGAGGCAGAGGGGATAAGGGACACACAACCACTAGTTAAATACTATGCCCACTACCAGGAGGAAACAGGGATCACTAGAGACCCAGACCTCACCTGCACACAATTTACTCATGTAGCGAATTCTCACAGGTACCCAGCAACTCTAAAACAAAAACAGTGCTTTGGAAAGTGCTATTATCACATTTTTCAGAAAACTTGGCTCAGAGAGGGTAAGTGACTTGCCTGAAGACACAAACTTGTAGAAGTTTAAATTGTAACAGATTACTTCATTAAATCCTCATAGCATGAGATGATGCAAGTGTGTGTGTGTGTGTGTGTGTGTGTGTGTGTGTGTGTGTGTGTGTGTGTGTGGTGAGAAATGGTGACTCAGTCTGTAATCCCAGCACTTTGGGAGGCCGAGGCGAGTGGACTGCCTGAGCCCACGGGTTCAAGACCGGTCCAGGCAACTTGGCGAGATTTCGTCTCTACAATAAATAAAAAAATTAGCCGGGCATGGTAGCGCACACCTGTAGTTTCAGCTACTTGGAAGGCTGAGGCAGAGGGATCGCTGGAGCGCAGAAGATCAATGCTGGGGTGGCCGTGAGTGTGCCATTGTACTCTCGCCTGGGCAACGGAGTGAGACTCCAACTAAAAAAAAACAAACAAAAAATTCGAGAGATTAAAGACAAACTGGTGAAGCATCCTAGGTAGCGAAATGCAGCTTCATGGAAGATTTCAAGACTCACTGCTTTTCTCATTCCCAAGCACCTGGGATGCCAAGTTTCTCTTTCCTTTATAAAGTCACGGTAAGCTGTCTCCTCCCCTTCTATTTCGCTGAACGAAATCCCCAGGAAAACGGCCCACAGAGAACCCAGCAGATAGGTCAGGGTCATCACCCAGGAGATGACTCCGGAACAGTACCCAGAAGAACCTTCCCCAGAATGGTCTGCGGTGTCCCACCTCCAAGCACTGACCGGAAGTCTCCGCGGGGGTGGGGTGGGGGGGGCGGCAGATCCGTTTCTAAAGTCGATCAAGGAAGTGGGTCACGGCAAGGTTTGGCGGGGATCAGTGGGCCTGGGCACTAGGCACAGGAAACCGGAAGCAATGTCAGACCGGAAGCAGTGTTAGGACCGGAAGCGGAAGCAGGAGAGACTACTCTGCGAGAGTAGTATGCCGACCCGCGAGAGAAGTTGAGGTGATTCTACACCCCAGTGCCAGCGTTTCCCAGTGCATGCCTGGACCACTGGTCCTGCTAGGTGGTTTGTGAAAGGGAATTCTACGGTAAAGTAAGTTCAAAAAGTGAAATGTTACCAGTATCACCTCACCTTGGAGATTCCCAGATGTACCCGAACATATTAAAAGTTTTGTTCTGTTTAGGCAACATCTTTCTCAAAGGCAGATTTGATAGGGAAACCCACCTTCCGTCCCCCACGTGAGAAACAAATACACATGGACTCTTTGCCCTAATTCACCATTACGGTTTTTCTCCACTAAAACTTTTCGGTAAATTTTAGAAGGATGGCAGGGCAAAAAGGAGTGCTGAGATGTGGGCCATTCTATTGCTGCCTGGGCTTGTAAATCATGAAACAGCTTCAGGTCCTGTAATGTCAGTCTGTAATATGTGTAATATTTGCCACAGCTCACTTTTTTGAGGCTATTACAGTTATAATTAAACTTTGCTGAAGTGATATAAAACTATCAAAACACCTTAAGTCACTTAGAAGGAGAATGACAAGATTATTTATTTTTTCAGAAGTGACTTTAGTGAATAGTATTTAATACTTTGCACATTTAAAAGATCAGATTGTATCCGGGGAAGACCAATAAAACTAGCATCAGAACTTATCTACCAAAATAGAATCAGACTGTAGCAGATTGTAGTCGTAGTCATGTTTTCTTCAGCTCTTAGGTGGCGCTTAAGAGTTTTAATCCCATATATTAGATTGTGGATAATACTTAGAGAGACGACCAGCACTTTGAAATAGCTAAAAGAAAAAAGAAGACCTCTGAAGAATGCATAATGTAAAAGCTATGAGAATATAGACAGTTTGTTTTCTCACAACCTAAACACATTGAGTCGCTTTAGGCTGGTCTCATGAGAGAGGTAAAAATGTATTTGCCTAACTGCTATATATAGGATAACATAGAAAATATATTTCTGGGGATACTGAACTGTCCTCAAAAGATTGTCTTCATATGTCTACTGACAATTAACCAAATTAGCTCGCTTAGAAAATAACAAGTCATTTAGAATATCAAGTAATTCAGTAAGATTATACTAATTCACATCTTTTGATATTTTCCCCCTATCACATTTTCTGGGGTTAGAAGGAAGCAGGGAGTGTGAAGAAAGCTTGTGCGTGCTCTATTGTTTTTGAAATAACTACTTTATTCACTAGATATTTTACTCTGCCCTCTAAGTTATTAATGCTTTATAGAAGTATACAGTAAAGCTATCAGTAATTACCTTGTGTTGTGTTGAAATACTTACAGTAAATCCGTTATATCACAGATCCAGAACATTTGAGGATAGCATATTTTCAGGCCTAAATCATAAATAATATAAAACATACTAATTTGAACTGTTCTTCTCAACTTTTAATGCCTCTTAGTTGTTTACAGGATGAGATGAGAACCCCTTGCTTTTGTGTTTAATACCCACCACAATCTGCTTTCTCTCTGATTTTAGGTTTAATTTCCATGGCTCTGATGTGTCTAGTCTTTATACAAGCTAGTATCTCTCAGACATACATCATTCTTGTCTCCATTTCTGTGCCATGCTTCTTCTCTCGAAACTCACCTCTTTCTGAGACCTACTACATTATTAGAGACTAAAACATTTGTTTCAGGTTACCTAGCAAGGAGTGGGAAAAGCCACAATTCAAAACCGGGCACTTGGCTTCTAGAGTCTACAGTCTTAACCACTCAACTGAATTTATAAGACACTCCAAGTATGCTGTTGACACAGTTGAACTTGAATCCTGGCTCTGTGGTTACTAGATATTTTACCTCTCTGATTTGTAGTCTGTAAAACGGGAATAATAATGTACTATCCTTCATTGACTAAATAAGGTGATGGTTGTAAAGTACTTGGTTCAATTCCTGCTCTACAGTGAGGATCCTCCAAATGTCTGATGTAATTTTTTATCCTTGTACTGTAAGATAAATGTAAGTGTGTGTGTGTATCTATGTATGTATATTTTTCCCTTCCTTAGCTGAATTGCTTGAATCCTGAGAGTGAGAAAAAGCCTTATTCATCTTGTTAAATTTTCCCAGAGCATCAAGAACAATTCTTGAACTTGATAGATGCCAAATATATATCTTTGATTTATTCAAAAATGTCTTATTTGCCTTAAAATTTTTCAGTTGCTTATTAAGAATCCTACCATTAAAGACTTATGCAGTATAACAACTGCATATCCTGTTACAGAACGGACACTTGTCAATAATTTAAATGATATTTTGGAATCCAGTTAACATTCAGTAAATGCTTTTAAATGTATCTGCCTTCGATGAAAAGCATAGCCTAACAGCATTTATGTTTTCCATCTTCAGTTTTTTTTTTTTTTTTTTTTAATGCCATAGGAAATGTTTTGTTAACATTTTAGTCTAGCTGGACTAGTATGGGGAATTAATTTAGTATTCACATGAATAGACAATGCATGTGCTTTTCTAGATGTTTCACTATCATTTAACTTTAGCTAATGGGCACTTAAAGTCTTGCTGATTTTTCCCCAACGACCCATAGTCATCTTTAACGTTCTTGAATACTTGAGCTTTAAATAGAAATTAACAGTGTCGACTATTTCAAGAAATACTCAGAAATATTTTTACTCAATTAAATTTGAAATTTATATAACTCCTAAGATAATCAGGTTTTGAAATTTTCTTCTCAAGAAATAAGAGTTAAATAATACATAATATAGAATGGTGATTTTTTTTGTTATTAGAAGTTATATAGGCAAGTCCTATTTTATAAAACTATTATTCATCTTCATTTTAGGTCCAACATTAAAACAACAGAAACAGCAACAATAGCACCTGAAAGCTAAAAACTACTGTCAGAATAAATAAACTGTATTACTAAGACTTTTCTAGAAGCCTTATAAAAACCTAAAAAAGATATTCTCATTTTCAAGTCAACTTTTACTCTATCTTCTTGGGCTATTTACCTTTCTTTGGGTCAGCATTTACATTTTGACAAGGATCGAATATCTAAGAATTACCCAAAAAACATTTGTAAAATATAGTGTTTCACACATTCAACTCTTATAGAACCTAAGTCAGTATTTCCTGCAGTGGTGACTGGTTTTGGGTAGAGAGATTGTAATGTTTCTCCACCATTATCCTTCCCCTGCTTTGGAGCTGGTTTCAGTAAAAGGTAAGTGAATGGTGGTAGGTAGAAGGGAAAGAAGGCAGGATAATATTTACAACTAGTAGCTACACATTTATAAGAAATATCCTTTTTCTCTTTGCTTATAAAGAAATGGCCCACCATGTTTCAAGAGCAAAATATTTTTAAACTCATAGTTGTCATCTCTTATATCATCTTTTCTAATACCCTTAGCAACCCTGTGAATTTAGTGAGTTATTATTATCCTCATTTTACAGATAAGGAGACTAAAATTAAAAGAAGTTAATTAATTTATGAAGTTGACACATGACTAAATGAAAGAACTGCAACTTTAATAGAGGTCTTTGACTTCAAGAGCAATGTACTTACTATTCTGCACATTGTCTGATCTATTCCACAGAAAGTGCAAAATAGAATCATTGGCAAGTTAATGGATACATCTTTGCTGGTATTAATAATTGTAATTGTGCTACATGATAATAATGGCATAGCAGACAAGCAGTGCACATAAATGACTGAAATTAGCATGACTCTGAAACAGCCATACTTAGTATTTCTGACATCTAGGAAGAAAGAAAGGACAGGACAGAATAAGCTGCTAAGATTTCTTTCTGCATCCGTCACTCACAGTCCGGTTTTCGGAGACTGAAAACTGTGAAACTATTTTTCCACCTTTTTGTCAAAGCCTATTGATAATTTAGTCCATGTACTATAATATAAGACAGGCCATGGACTCAAATCAAATCTACTGTTCTCTAAAAACAGGTTAGTTTAATCAGAGAGCCTGTAGCCAGCACTAATTTGTAGAGAACAAATTAGCCAGAGCTGTTACTGGATAAGATCAGAAAGTTTGCTTTGACAATCTTTCACTTCAATTTCTGTGCTTCCACCTCCCCACTCAAGTCTTCTTTGTTCTCCTTTTCTAGACCTCTTAGTGAGAACTAGAGTCTTCTTCCTGTTCTAATCCCTGCCCTGAAGCATCCCCAAATTAATCTGATTTCCAAATATTTTAACCTTAAAGAAAACTTTCAATCCTTTAATATAGATAAAGATTCTGCAAACTTTTTTGGTGAAGGACCAGACAGTAAATATTTTCAGCTCTGTGAGCCAGATGGTCTCTTTCACAACTACTCAACTATGCAAGTTGTAGTGTGAAAGCAGCCTCAGACAATATATAAACAAATGAGCACAGCTGTGTTTCAATAAAACTTTATTTACAAAAATAGATGGCAGGCTGGATTTGGCCCAAAGGCAACAACCTTTGATGTGGAACATCTTCCTCATTATACTGTGCTCTAATATCAAATTTTTAAAAGGAAAAGGTAAAGCCAAGTTATTATTATCCTCATTTTTGGTTCTAATTCAGCCGGTCAGTAATGAGGTATCAGAGCACTCACAATATATCAACACCTGTGCCCTGTGCTGCAGATTTAGTGGTGATTAACTCAGACTGGGGCTCTGGACGTTTGCTGCTATCCCTCCTTCTCCCAGCAGAAAAAAAGGCAGAACTGTATTGCCACAGGATATTCCAAATTAGAAATTCACTTCTTTTGCAACCAAATCCATGCTCTACCAACAAAACTTTAGTAAACTTGCAAACTGGACAAAGTATACCTTCTCTCTTGAATCTTGTGCCTTTTCTCTTGTCACCCCATGTCAGAACCCTCATTCTGTTTGCTAAGGGTCTTCTTTCACCTTCCTTCTCCAAATTCCATACTCTTCCATTTTTCCACCCTCTCTACAAATACCTTCTTGTGCTATTCAACACTAACACAATACTCTGAGACTGGAACTTTACAAATTAAACTTGCTAATACCTTGGTATGAAGGATACAGATATCCTTGTTTAGAAAACAACCTTGTGAATTCAAATGATACTGCAACTGACGATAAAGTAAGTCTAGTCAAGTGTGCATCTCCATGCTTTGCCTAAGCTATTAGGATTCAAGCCCATCTTTTCCAGGCTTAATAGAAATTAAGCTGAATTCTGAATAAGACTGCCTTCTGCAGTTTTCTCTGCTTGCTGGAAGAAAACAGAAAGCAGAGGTACTGATTGTGGGAGATCCAGGCAGCTCAAGGTCCACCTTACTGTGCCAGTTCAAACAGGATGTATGTGACAGATTAATTTAGGCCAGTGCACGCCATTCTGGGAAGTATGTACTAATATAGGAACATGGAATTAAATATTTAAATATGTCAAATAAAAATTTGTGTTGTTTTCATTTTCTTTTCATTTTGTCTTTACTAATTTTCCAATGGCTTTTACGAGGTGATCTAGATAGTCACTCTTACTCAATTGTGAATTCAAATGCCTTTTGAATTACATTCTAGCTACTGAGCAAGTGATGACTCAGTATTTTAAGTGAGAAATAAAGATTTGAGTGAATATTTATGAATAGGAAAATGTAACAAGCAGTTTTTGTTCATAGAAAAGGGGGATGATATTCTTTACCAGTCTAAAAGAGAAATCAATGGTTACGGTATAAGAGAACAGAGGATAATAATGTATATAAAACAAGGAAGGAAGCCTATAAAATTCAATCAACTTCTATAAGCTTGTTTGGTACAAAAAAAAAATGGAGAAGTTTGGACCAGCTCTGCGCTCAGCAAATATAATGGATCTTGGCTGTCAGCCTACTCTGGTGCATTTATTTTCTCTAGGGAGTTGTTTTTATAGCCCAAGAAACTGGTCTAAAAGGAGTTGGGGTTACTTAAGAGGTGATGATTTACTATTTAGTCCTGGCAGAGCTAAAATGGCTTCAGAGTCTAATCTGTACCTGGTTTGACCTCAATGGATTCATCTCTCTTGTTTGATAAACATGTTCACCAGACAACAATGAAATGACTGGGATAATTATGATGTAAGCTGACACTGATGGTATAAAGGCAGCTTATGGTTGGAACTAGCCCAACATAAGCAAGATGAAGACTGCATTGAAAATGAAAGTAGAAATTTATCAACATCTCTCCAGAGGTAGAGGGGCTCTCATCTCTACTTTTCTAATATCTACCTCTTCTTTCCTCTCTCTGTGAACTAAGGGCTGCTAGCCATTCTTGTGCTATGAGTGCTCTTGACTCTTAGAGGAAAACGATGGAATTTTTCTCAAAATTCTTTCAATGCATGAAATAAATTCCATAGGATTAAAAAATGAAACCAAACATATTCAAATGCAATTATAAAACAAAATTTTATGATATGGTAACTTATGTGCTTTTTGCAATATAATCAATAAGAAAATCTAACAATGTGTTTTATAACTATCATAATTTCAAAGTAGTGATGGTTATAAATAGTATTTTGAGGGATTTTTGCAGAAAATATTTGTAACTTCTACTAGAAATAAAATAATAGGCATTTTTAGCACTCTTGTAGTTTTACCTAAGTTCAGAAAGTACTTAGTGGTTGGCACACACAAAGAAGTAATTTTTTTTTCCCTTCCAAATTCATGAATCTTGTGAATTTTGTCCCTGGATCAAAAATACCTGGGCTCAGCTTAAGAAATGCTACTGTTTACTGTCTGGCTTTTTATCTGTACAAATTGGGAATAGACCATCTAGCTTACGAGTAACACAGTCCCAAACCCAGAGCTCACAACAAATGTTACATGTCTAATTATCCCAATGCTAAAACCCTAAGAGAGTTCATCTGATTGACCAGGAATCAGAAATTCATTTCTATTCCAAAAGCCAATAGAGGAGTAAGTGCAAAAGATTCTGCAAAGAAAGGCAAGCATATCCTTACCCACAGAAAGAGATATTTTCAAAAAAGTATATGTGTAAGGCAGATACCACAGGAGGATTGTTTTATAAGTACAGGTTTGAGGCCCTTAAAAGCAATTTTAAAATTCCCTGACACAGGCTTGCTGATCTATATCTACACTGTTTAATGCAATAGCCACTAGTCATGTGTAGCTATTGAGCACTTGAAGTATGGCTAGTGTGACTCAGGGACTAAGTTTTCAATTTTATTTTATGTTTCATTAGTTAAGATTTAAATTTACATAGCCACACATGGCTAGTTGCTACCACAGTGAAAAACCTGCCCAGTATCATCTGCCTCACACTGTCTCCATTGCTTTCTCTTAATGACAACAATCCTGGCAAACTAGCAAAGAACTACTACCTTCTATCGTTTGATCTTATTGCGGTTCTTTGCCTGGCCAGTCATACCCTCATAATTTGTATTTCTCTAGGTCACCTAACTCATATCCCTCCACCTCTGGAAGACTTCTGTCTGTTATCAACCTCGTCCTCTGAAGTCTTAAGGTAAACATTTGCTGTATTACCAGTTGTGCAAATCACAGGCTACTTGATTCTGACATCTTTTTTTTTTTTCAAAACATGTGTAGTTTTTTTTTTTAATTTAGTATACTCTTTTCTTGGGGAAAGAACAATTTCTCATATCTTTTAAAATACATAATCTTAAATGTGTGTAACCAATAGAAATTTGTTGAAGATTAGTTTGCTAAGGGCTTTAGAGATGTAGACAATGTAAAAAAAAAAAAGTGAATAAGTCCATTAGGACAAGGAAGTAGAGATTCACTATGTGACAACTGATCACTAAAATATTTTGGAGTGAAGAGAGACCAAAAATTCATTCTTTAGTTCCATTTTTAGGAAAATAAAGTATTCTTCCTTTATGAATGAAGCAACCAAAATCTAATGATATTGAAGATTTACCAAGATTATATGCCAATAAAAGATGAAGGAGTAACTGAAGCCCAGGTCTTTGGCATTCAGCAATGTCTGTAGAACGGGGTGCTGGAAAGACTGGGAACTCTTTAAGGAGCAAGATAAGGACACCAACAGAGGATAGCAAAGGGAAACTCACAAAAATAAATAGAAGAGAAAGTTTATAATGAATGTTCTTGGTCTGTTCAAGAGGCAGGAAACTTAAGAAGTAATTTCCACAAAATTAAAGGGAATTCAAATATTAGAAGGTGAAGAAGTCCCTCTAATTTAAAATACCAGTCATTCCTGAGTCACTTGAGAGTAGATTGAACACATAAACCCGGGAAGAATAACTTGATATGGTTTTAGATGCTTCTCCATGCTTTTTGGCCTCCAGTCCACATTTTCTCACCTGATAGTACTTGGTGTACATACTGTACTGCACATATGCATGTTAAACTACAGGGAACCAAGCAGTCCAGAGGGGAAACCTTGCCAGAAGAGACATCATTGAGAGAATTTCCTATAAGACTCACCATGAAACTTGAAGAAAGTGTAAGGAGGAAAAAAAGTGTTAGGAATCCCCCCAAAATGAAAGATGACTATGAATGTTGGATATGAAGTGTATAAAAGAGAAATTACCCACCTTTTTACTTCCTAGGCAGTGGCTGGATCATCGAGGAAAGATAAAATTCATTACTGCGTAAGCGTTAACATAATAGACTCTATATCCCCACTCAGCTCTTTTACACAAGTAACTCAAAGTTGCCCTATCAAATATGCTCTACTTCTCTTCATAGGGTTGAGACAGCTAAAAGATGGAAGAAAGGAAATAAGGTAAAAGTAGATACATGTTTAGAGAAATGAGATCCAAAAGTCAAAGAATAGCACATCTGGAATGTGATTAAGAATATTCACAGGCTAAACAAAGCACTGATTAAAACATTTAGACTAAGCTATTATTACTATACTAGAATACTTCTTATCTTTAAATTGGGAGAACCATCCTCAATAATGTTTCAAAGTATACAGTGTTCATATGTTCTTACTGAATGCCTTCAGAATTTCACTAAGACCCCTGCCCACAAATAATAAGCCTACTTTATATGATGCTAAAGCCACTGGAGTTTTCATGGGTTGCAATCTACCTTTGCTTCTTAGTCACAAACTGGATATTTTCATGTCACTCCATAAGCTCTTGGAAAAATGTCTGATCATCCTTGATGTGAATTTGTCTGAAAAGTCAGCTATCAAAGTCAAAAAAAAAAATGAAGGACAAAATATATTTATGTAGATAAGGACCACCTTCATCTACCAACAAGAGCTACCATTTAAAATAACTAGTCTATGGATGGTACAAATGGAAAATTATTTCCAATTGAGAGTGAACATGTTAGTTGCAAAAAGCATGAAAATTTGACCAGATGACTGCTCATTACTCTGTCTTAAAAATATGTTGCCGTGCTCTTAGGATATGCATTAACATCTTTTTGATAATAATATTAATGTGCTTATGATATGCCAAGACACTTTGCTAAATCCATTTAATGATTATTTTATCTAATCCTTATAGTGGCCTTAATATAGGTTATTTCTGTAATTTTATTTATGAGGGAACTGAGTCAAAAATAATTAATTCCCCACAACATATAGGAAGGGTCAGAGATAGGATTCAAAACCACGTAGGCAGACTTGAATGAAGCACCTGAACTCTTAACCACCATGCTATAGTTCACACCTTGAATACATCAACACAATTATCCATTTCTTCTCAAACTTACATAATATACAAAGGAAAACACATTTTAAAAGAATTAACTTTGTAACATGAATGCATAAATGAATGTTTGTATCCTTTCCAAAATTCATATGTTGAAGCATTAACCAAGTTTTAGCCCCCAGTGTGGCTGTATTTAGAGATGGGGTCTCTAAGGAAGTAATTAAGGTTAAAAAGGCTAGGTCAATAATCCAATAGGATTAGGGTCCTTGTAAGAAGAGACACAAAAGAACTCTCTCCTCTCTTCCCCTCCCCTTCCCTTCACTCCCCTCCTCTCCCCTTCCATTCTCTTTCTTATGCACACATTGAGAAAAGACCATTTGAGGATACAAATAGAAGGCAGCTGTCTGAAAGTCAGTAAAAGAGTCTTCACAAAAAATTGAATTGCCCAGAACGTTGATCTTGGACTTCTAGCCTCCAGAACTATGAGGAAATACATTTCTGTAGTTTAAGCAACCCAGTCTATGATATTTGTTATGGCAGCCTGGACCAACTGACACAGAAGCTTTACACTGTAAAGTCTCAAACAAATTGAAATCTGAAACTGAAAAATGATTTTTAAAGATAACCACTAAAGTAAAAATCTAAACTTAAAAACTTTTCACAGAACTCATATCTCTCCTTAAAAAACATATTCTTGATCCTCAGTGTTTGTGACACTTATGTAGGAGAAAACCTGAGCAAACCTTTACTAAAATCTTATAAATAAAAGTGTCACATTATTATTCCTACATTAAAAAATTAGTTTAGCCAAATTACCTGTAAGTAATGTAATAAAGAAGTGCAAACATAGTTACATCATTTTTGAATGTGGTAGAGACCCTTCCCTTCTTTAAACACACACACACACACACACACACACACACACACACACAGAGCAAAGTTTTTCTGAAGAATGGAGTGTGACATTTAGTTAAAATAAAGATCAATTCAGAATAACTCTTAGAATAGTTTTTGAAATGCAAATTTTCCTTTTGGTTTGCGCAGGTAGATTAATGTATAGTTACTGTATAATTCACAAAGAATATTTGATTTTCTCTTTAAATGGAGTGCTGTGTTGTATAAGTTACAGATGTCCATTAAGAACATAAAAGGAGGTAATCCACATGAAGCCTTGAAAACTGTCAAGTTCTGTTGAAATGTCACCAATCATTATTACTGAGTTGTTTACTTTAAATGACCAATAACATACTTTGAATTTAAATCATGTGGTACTTTATTGAAAGGAATTAATAACCATGTAAGTTTAGAAGACAGATTCAACTCTTCCTGAATGACCATGCCAGATATTTTTAATAAAATGGATCACATTATAAAATATGTTAGTGACTACATACCTATAATAAAGATAAATTTTGTTAAGGCTCTAATAAAATATCATAAACCAGTCTGACAAAAAATCTGTTCTATGGGTAAAGTGGTGACTGTAGAAATCATAAACATTCAATATAACAGATTTCTACAGAAAGAAGATATTTAATTTCAATTAAATCTGCATATAACAAGTACCTGCCATGTGGAAGGTGCTGTGCTGGCTTCTGAGACAAAGAGAAAATGGTTGTACATCTGTTATTGGGTGATTTTATATAATGAAATTTGATGGTGATGGGAGAGGGGAGTGTTTGTAGGGGCATTTAGATAAGAGGTGCCCAGTGATTGATCTGAAGCATGATAAAAAAGTATTAAATTGGGAGTAAAAGACAGAGAGCTTTATTGAAAAAACAAACAAACATAGTAGGATATTATTCTTATGTACCTACTTCAACAGCAGTATTGGATCGTCAGTTGCAGGCCCACTCTTAAAATATATAGTTAACGCAGCAAGCAATGATTTTTCCTTTTTGATTCTTGATAGAGAAAACACGCAGTATCAATAATGATGCTCTAACCACCTAACAGAAAAACCTTATACATAATTGTTTTTTCTTTTCTTTCTTCTGAGTTTTAGGGGGAGACTAAATCTGGCTCTTGTGAAATGATTCCATATTTCTTGCAAAAGAGCAAGAAAATGCCTCTCCATGGGGAGATAAATGAAAGGAGAACGTATTAAAAAATTTTTGCTTAGTTATATGTAGTTTCTGTATTATCATCTTTATTTTGCATATGTATCTCATTCTATGTTTTGAGGTTATAGTTGTCAGCTGTTCTTAGAGTCTGTAAAGCCTTCGAAACTCTGATCACTGGTTTGTGTGCTTCCTTTTGACTTCCAGCTTAGGGAGAGAGCATGTCTGGAGGGGTCATTCCCTCCACCATTGCCATGGTTTTTAACATTGTATTTGGTTACTTATCAAAATGCATTAATCTGCATTAATCAGATTTAAGTGAAAAATACATTCTCCAAATTTGGAAGGAAAAACCAACAAACTCATATGATGGGTTGGTTTAAAATACTGAGTGCCCTAAATTCATGAATATAATGAAACCTATCAGATTTGTTAAATGGAGGAGTTAATTACATAGGACTCTTAACCCAGGAAGGGGAGGAAAAAAATAATTTATTTCTATCTGTCCCTTGAAAATATGAAGTGGTGTAGCTAAAACATGAATATTTTAAAATAACAGCAAATGCCTGTAATTCTCTTGGCCAGTAGTTTCAGGCATGTCTTTTACTGGCAATGAACCACATACAGGGAGAGTCTATATCACAGTGCCAAGGAATTAATTATGCTTGCCTTAGGCACTCAAGCCTATTATACTTTTTTCTCTTCTTTTGAATAAAGTGGTCCAAATCTCTTTTCATTTCCCCACCAAATTGTTTCATTTTAACCAGGTGCAATTTTGATTTTGTGTGTCAATGAGTAATGTTTGCAAGATCAGATCAAAGAATAAAGACATTCTAACTTACATTTTTATATTTTGTCCTAGGGTTCATAATTTGAACACAGCCCCAAACCAGAGGGGAACTATTCCCAGTGATGCAATGGAGTTGAGCACCATGTCCTTCAAACTATCCTTAGTTTATACTTTAAAGAAAATAAATGCAATTGCAAATGCCTAATGGCACTGTCTAGTACATGCTACTAGGGGATACTTAACTACAGTCTGATAAAAAAATTAAAACAAATTTATCAAAATGGCAAAACATTTGGTAATTTGGAACACTCTTAATGTCCACTTAAAGTGCAATAGTCGATAATTTATTCCATTTTGGAGATTGCAAGTTATCAGCATTTAGTGCAAATTACAACTCAGTCTTAATTTTGTTGTTTATGTTACTAAATTAAGGAGTCTTACTCTGCAAAATAAAAAATGAGAAAGAAAGAAAAGAAAAGAAGGAAAGAAGGAAAGAAGGAAGGAAGGAATGAAGGAAGGAAGGAAGGAAGGAAGGAAGGAAGGAAGGAAGGAAGGAAGGAAGAAACAATGCTAATTCTCATTTTATGGAGCGTCTTGGTATAAGATTCCATGTGGAAAACAAATTGAAAGCTTTTTACCACCAAACTAGAATTTTAAACTTATGTTAGCTTTTAGATGAGTGGCTCTCACACTTTAGTTTCTTTAAGAACCAACCAGGAAATTGCTAAAATGCAAATTCCTGCCTATCAGCCACAGATTCTGATCAGTTTTGGAATGGGGCCAATTAATTTGCACTAGTTTTTAATAATCACCCTTAAATAATTCTGCTTCAATGACACATTTTGAGATACTCATTTTAAGATATTCATTTTGAGATAAAAACAATCTGTGCTTTTTGTACACAGTCATTTTATATTTAACTATTGATTAATAGCTTTAGCAAAGTTGTTGATTATTTTCAACTTTGAGAATTTACATAATCTTTTAAAAATTCCATTTTGAAAATTGTTTCATTTTGTATTAACATTGCAAGTTGTATCATTAAAATCCAACAAAAACTATCAAACCAATAATGTAATTAATAGGCTGTGGTCTACACACAAAGCTATAACTGTTTAGTTGTACAAGGTGTATTTCCTTCTCATAAATAACATAATCCATCAGGAAATGCAGATAATGAAACATCATCAGAAAAAATATTAAAGGCAGATATTTACATACACTGAAAAGAATAGGCTGATTTAGTGAAAGCGGTATTCTGTTGTGTTCAACGACTTCTAAAGAATATAGCTTTTGGAAGTATGCTCAGTGCTGACACCTCATTTCAGCATATACTGCAATACTGTTCATTACTATGGACAGAAACTGACCTCACTGTGATTATTTAGACTTCATAACCAGATACAAAATCATGTCATTCTAAATGATAACCACATTTTTTTTCTCACCAATAGCTAGAGATGGTGTTATTATAAAAGAATGTTTTAGAAAGTGAAGGAGATATGTATGCTTTTATCCTGATTAAGAGTGGAGGACCAGTGAGCTTCCTGCAGATACTTATTTCAACTTGAAATATTTCCTCAAACTGAAAAGTAATTTATAGAGGAATGCCAGATGTCAACTGGTAGATACCATCTTAGACCTGAAATTTCAATATTAGTGGAAATAGCAAAACTTTTTCATGATTCCTTATATCCAGAAACCATAGGAAAGAATCACCCTTATTACAAACAAAAATGAACGTTATTACAAACAAAAATGAGGATATGAAAATGCAAATAGGCCAGCTATAGCTGAGCAAGCAAATTCTAAGTTCAAGAAAGGGAAAGGCAAAAGAGAAAATAAATCCATAAAGGCTCACGGCAAAGTTTCATCTCTAGGTCTTGGGAGAGATTGGCAGAAGAAGACTGTTCCTGGGTGTTGAGTGAGCAGTTGTAGAAAAGGAGAAAGTGACAAACAGTTTCTAAGGAATTTGAGGCCCAGGGCATTCCTGGGTTCTAAAGATGATACTGACTATGGCAGGAACAGTAGCAGTTTCACTTTTTTTTCCTGATAATGTCATTTGAATTTGAAAAGGCTAGAGCAGAAAGACAAGAAAATCCAGTTAGTACCTGGTTTTACATCCATTATCTAGGCTAAAGGCCGTAGAATCAAACCTAACTGGTACTATTTATGTTTGCCAAATGAACAATTAAAAATATTAAAACAACCTCAATACAGGTTTCTGGAGAGGCTTGCTGACATAAACAACATTGCCAAAAATGTAACACAAACTTCTGAACATTTGTCATATTAAGGAAGTTTTATTTTTCAGTTTATTTCCATAGAGCTGGAGAAAGGAAACATAAATTGCTGTAGTAGTAGGGGAAGAAAACCAAAATTTAACACTGACTTATCATGGGCTTCACATATGATCTCATTTGATAAGTTTTTGATATATGTGAAGTGTGTAAAGATGTAAGAGATTGTGTGGTTTATAGACATTTTGGGGTTTAATAATGAACATGCCATATCAAACAACATCACCAGTTTAATATAAATTGTTGACATTAAAAGATATTCTCAAAACAACCAACACTGGGAGGAATTTGCAAATATGTACATGTTCACATGCACATTATTTTACAATCCTTGGCATACCTTTCTGAAGTCTATACAACTTTAGTTATAAGCCTTGGAAAAACAGAAATGATCTATTAAAAATTTTTTAATAACTGTCATTGTGACAAGGTTGTGAGGGAGGTCAGAACAAAATTTTCAACCACACAGAGCATAGATTTTATTTGGGAAACTTACAAGTCAAAGGTTGGCAAGAGGCTATGCACATTTCTCTTTCTCTCAGCATTTTGTGGAGAAGCCAGCCACTGCTAAGCAGTGCAACTTGTGCCCTGCTAACTTTACTTCTTATAGTACAAGTGGAGAATGGCCTACCAGTGGCTGTCGTAGCCTGGGTGGCCTTGGAAGCAGGGCTTTGAAGAAAGGCATTTGTGTAGTGTATATGAGAGTAGGATTTCATGGGGGCAGAAACAAGGGACAGGCAGAGAGATACATGAAAAGAGAGAAAGTGACCCAGGATGAAATATCCATTCGGTCACCGAAATGGCTGATGAATCAGTCAATACTGCAGAGCCACCTGAGCTATATGGCACATGTCTCAGGATCATCAGCTTAACGAACAAAAAAGGACAATAGCCATTGGCTTCTGTCTCTCAAGGTCAAGTCTTGCTTCGGAGGGTAACAATTTACCACACATTTTTTTAAAAAATTAAATCATTCTTCTCTTTGTGTGAAAGATGCCCTAGTAGAGGATCAAGGAGCTCTTATCCCATGCGTGAGGGAAGGCACTATCAAGTTGCCCCTATAGGAAACTGATTGAAGCCCATGGTTGAATAACAAAGGATGTTTTAGTAAATTTATTGTATGCAAATTTCCCTTAAGGGGGAGGACTAAATATTTTGGACTAAGTCACTAACAGGTTAGGTGCCAGCTGTTACAGCTCAGTTCCTGGAGACCTCAGGGAACCCACAGGAGATTGCAACATCTTCTGCTGGGTGTAGGGAACCACCTATCCCACGGGAATTTGGTTTTGAAACACAACTGGAGAGAATGTGGGATTCGAAGACAGCTCGTCCATTGCCAGGTGATAAAGAAAGGACAATCAGATCACCTTTGGAATTCTCGGTTGACACTCTATGGTCAGGTCTGGATATTAAGTGTGTAAATTTATTCTAATAATAATTTTTTAAATGATGATCAGCATTTTCAAAGTAGGTAGTTATGCACATATTAGGAATAAAAATTGATATGGTTTACCTGATAAATATTACATTTAACCTAATTCTCACACTTGATGTTCATGAATTATAAAGAAAAGCTTGAATAGAGGGAAAATTCTCCATGCCTTACTTTTCAGGTAGAGTTAGGGATGTGGGTCAAAGTGCTGTTACAATCCTCCCATTATCTAATACGTTATGAAGAGTATTACCTGCTCTGCATCTTTGATATCAAAATTAATGGATTTTGTTGATGGTGACCATTTTCTACTTAAGGAGGTTTTTGGTTTGTAAAAGGGATGATCTTTTCCTGATTACTAACTCCTTCAGTGATATTGATATTTCCCCTGGACTGTGACTCTGTAGCTGAGTAACAGATTCATCATAACGCTGAACAACTTTTTGATGACTTGAGTTTATTTATTTTTAAAAGACTAATACCTTTGTTTTCTATTCTTGTACTTTCTGTCACTCTGCTTAAAGCACTTTTTTGGTATTTTTCTGTGATGCAAAACCAACTCAATTTATCTTTGCTCAAGATATCTTTGTTTAAAGTGCCTCGTCTCTAGTCTCACTTTGCTTTCAACTGGTTAATCCAGTCATTCCCAAACCCACTTCTATCAATCAACATATGTAATAAGGTGATGGAGTCCAAACATTTACTTAATAAAGAAAAGGTCACATCTGTTGAATGTCGCTTATGGAAACTATAAAAAAAGGAGGCATTCAGTTCTCCTTTCAACAAATATTTGTTTAATCATAATATCCATAGACCGCTATTCTCTGTGCTGTGGGATGTCAAGGCCACATCGGTAGAATATAAAGGATCTGGCCACAAAAGCATGCAAACTAATGTTGCTAACTTCATTTTTTCAAGTAATTTTGGTGTGGGAAATAACCAGTGGAAAAGCATGTGGGGAAAGAAAAATAAGTAGAAAGATTCCAAACATATGTTCAACACAGCAGGAGACAGCATTAGAGACCCAGGATGCAACTTGTAAAAAGAAAGTGTGTAGGGGTTTGCATTTTGAACAGAACCCCAGATGGGATAAGATTATACTTTGTGGCAAAGACACTACAGGGGACCTGGATAAGAACATGAGTACTTTCCTTGTGGAACCACAGAGAAGAATTTAGGGTTAGGAAGCCCATAGGCAGATGACATACCCGGGAGCAATACTTAGCCACTGCCTGGGCATTTGTGGTGGACTGTTTGTGTAGGTAGCTTATAAAACTCTTGAGTACTCAACTCATTGACTTTTTTTTTCACATCTTTTGGCAGAAAATTATTTATGCTGTATTCATGCTGCTATTAGTTGTTTTAGAAAACCAACTCTTTATTAGGTTATAATAATTACACAAAAACATAAAATCAATGACCAGCAAGCATCATTTTTTGGATTTTTTAACTTTTAATTAAATCTAACATTAATGTTATAAAATCCAGGAGAATAAAATAAGATTTATTTTTGCTAGTGAAATGGATTTTCAGTCAGTTTGGGGACTACAGTTCAATAAGAATTGAAGTTATGTCATATTGCATACTGGAGAGGGTCTAACATCATGCGGAGAGTTTGTGAGTGTTCAGTACCATCAAAGCAAAGCAGTAGAACAAACACTTACCTACTCTGCAGTAAGAGAACCATTAGCCAGTCATTCCAAACACAGTTATTTGAGACCATACAGGAGCACAATTCTAGGTCTTAGACAAGTTGAGATCCAAACAAAATTTTGCAAGAATCAAATAACATGTGAGCTGGATCAAAAATCAGGAGGTTGTTATCTAGGTAAATAATATGGCGAAATAAGGTCTGAATGAAAGCAAATTGAGAGTCAGTAGTTCAGACTCTTGTAGGAGAAAGTTTAAAAGACAGGCCAAGAAATGCTTTCTATGTTGGGTCATGGGGATACAATGGTGATTTGTCAAATTGTTTACTAGGTGGAAAAAAAAAAAAAAAAGAAGGAAATTCTCTGGCCATGGTCATGGGATCTATCAGAGATGTAACCAGGTCAAGATTTTGAGGGTATTTACTTGCTGACTTGTTCTTCATTGGTCTTCTTCTGAATGTGGATCCTCTCTGAGAGTGAGGACTTTTTTCTAGTCACCAAGTTTCAAGTGAGTGATATATTGTAGCACTCAACTGTTAGATAAAAGGATAAGTGAAATAAAAATTTTGCAATAACAATCTTGCCACACCATCACTGTGCATGGTGTACACAAACGAATGGCAATATAAGATTCTATTGTTGGTTAAAGCTCAGATACGTTTAGAAGACAGAGAGCTTGGGAGTAGAGCAAGTTCTGATAATAGCTCTTGCTGTTTGTGGGTGTGTACAGTGAATTTTAATTCACTTTGTTTATACAAGAAAAGTGTAATATTAATTTAATTTTGGCATAGGTTTAAAAAAACCTTAATATATTGATAAAATAGTGCATTTTTGGCTATTGTTCCTTTTCTCCCAAAAAAGAATTCAATGAGAGTTAGGGTCAGGTTGTCCCACAATGTTTGACAGAATTGTGGTTGAATTCTATGACCAATTTTTAGAAACAGTAGCTTGAGTTATTTTCTTCCCTAGTGCAGTTGCCATGGAATTGATGTAAAAACTTGGATATTTCTATGCTACTCATTTTAAAAATATGTTCAACTTTAAGGAATTATTTGGTTCTTAAAAGTATTTTGCACCCAACTCATTTATACCACAAACTCTTCACTCACCTTCAAGCAACATTCTCTCTCCCTCTCCTCTCCTTTTGCCTCCTTAAATTGGAACTGATGTTTTATATCTAATCTGTTATAGACAAGAAATAAATTGCACGAGGGCAAGGACATTTTCTGCTTCATTCCCTGCCTAGTCCTCAATGACATGGTGAATTCATAACAACAACAACAATTCTAATAAATGAGGGCGAAGTTAGTGGGCTGTTTCAAGCAAGCCTTTCTATAGTATCTGTATTTTGGTGGGGTTTAGAGTCTGGTTCTTACTTTTATCAGTTTTTTAATGGGATAATAAGCTTAAAACTTTTACTTTAATTTTTTAGTGTATATCTTCAAAAGCAAACCGTTACTGAAAGGTTTAGAACAGTGTTCCCCTTCCCCCGCTACCCAACCTTCTGCCCACTTCTAGCTTTCTCACCCCAGGGATCCTTCTTTGGAGATGAGAAATGTCATCTCTCTTAACTCTTCTAGCACTTACTCCTCATTTCTAAATACTATATAATATTGTTATATTTTTGTTATTGATTTTAAATGTTATGCCACTCTCTCACAATTTGGTGATAAATCCATAGTCAATATTGTCACTATTAATAGAAATACTGTCCACTGCTGAGGCAAGTAGAACACTGTATTCATATTATATTTTTGTAGAATATTTTCCTGGAATTAATAACTGAAACCATTTTTTTCTGTCTCCTTTGTTTACCTTAAAACTATAGCTAAGTAATCATAAATTTTCTAACAGCTATATAAAATATTGTCTCATTCAACTTTCCATAGAGTCAAGTTCACCTGATAATCTATCCATTTCTTCTTCATCTTTATTTCTTTTGGAGATATCCTCGGCATTTCTGTCCAATCTGTAGTTTTAAACACTTTCTGTAATCTCCTGGTAGTTCCTTTGCCTTTCTCAATTTTTGATCCCGTTTCCTGATCCCAAGTCCTCCTCTTTCTTAGTTTATTCTCTGTTATGGATGGGACATACCATTAGCTTCTAGAGAAACAGGTAATTTTCAAGAGTAAAGAAAAATTTTCTGAGACAGGATTTCATAAAACATTCTTATTTCATTTTTATATATGGCTGATAGTGTAATTGGATATAAACTACTAGAATGAATATCATTTACATGAAGAATTTGAAATGTATTATGCTACTGTTCTCTAGCTTTTGATGTTCGTATTAAAAAGCAAACACAATTTTTATTCCTGATCTTGCAATGTACCCCTTTTTTTCTCTCTGGAGGGTCTCCTCTTTATTCTTGCTATTGCTTTTTTATTTTATTTTTTCACTTATAGCTTTAGGCACTTGGTAGTAGGTCTTTTCAATCTGGAGACCTACATCCTTCACAGTAAGGAATTTTCTGATTTTCTCTATAGAACTCCTGTTAGTCAGATATTGGGCCTTTTTGCTTAATTATTTTCTTTCATCTTTTCTCTCCTATCAGTTATCTCTATATTTTTGATCTTTCAACTCTCTTTTGTTGAATTTTTATTCTCTAATCTATTTCTTGCTTCATGAATGTTCCTTTTTATGCATTTTGGTTTTGTTCTATAGGTTTTATATTATCTCTCTAGCAGAGGTCCTCAAACTTTTAAAAAGGGGGCCAGTTCACTGTCCCTCAGACCGTTGGAGGGGCGGACTATAGTTAAAAAAAACCAAAAAAACCATGAACAAATTTCTTTTTTGTTTTTAAACTATAGTCCGCCCCTCCAACGGTCTGAGGGACAGTGAACTGGCCCCCTGTTTTAAAAGTTTGAGGACCCCTGCAGGACTCTAAGGATAGTAATTACAGCATTTTTCTGCTTCTTGAATTTGTTATGGTTTTTTTTTCTCATTTTAGTTCTAGAAGTTTAATATGATTTTTTTTCTTTTCTAATTATGATCAAGGTCCTAAAAAGTAAATAGAAAGCTCTATGGATGTGGGCTGCATTTTTGCACTTCTAAACCACCTGTAGTTACCATGTCTGGCCAGTTAGCTTCCAAATGTCTGTATTCTCACTGGAACTTTCCCTGGGGAAGTACTTTCTCTCTTATACTTACTGAGGGATTACTAGTTGGGCTACCAGCTATCTGGAATTTGGTGGAAAAGGAAGGCTCAGTGTTCATTGCTCAGTGAAATTAATTCCTTTTTTTTTTTCCACATGGTGTTTTGCTGTCTTTGGTGTCTCATGCCTGCAAGTGGGGTAGAAGTAGGGTAGTCAACTGAAAGTGCTCTGAGTAAGTGGGGACCGTGTATGCAGGGTTAATTGTTCCCTAACTGGTTTTCAAATACTCTCCCTGATTTCTTCAAATTGTTTCTTGTAATTCCAATTTCCAAAGTCTTTTCAGAGTTTAAGGGGCCAAATATGTTAGCATATCCACCTGCAAGAGCTTATTCTCATCTACTCTTCTCAGTTATTTATTGTTCCTACATTGACTTCTGTCTTTAAACACTGTGGTTCAGAATTATAGATATCTACTACATTCGTTTTTTAAAAAATATATTCAGATTTTGTAGTTTATTTTTGTTCTATTTTCCTGAATTTTAAGGGGTTGTTGAGAGAAGAGGGGTGGAAATGTCTCGATTACATCAATTTTAAAATCACAAATCTAGCAGTCATATTTTGAAGGACAGATTATTTTTATACCAAAGCTTGCCCAAAATTTACTTGCAAAGCAGATTAATGCATTAATTAATACTTGGAAATATTATCGCTAAGTAAATCGGAATATATCTTTTGATTGCTAAAACCAGTCTTGTTCTACTAAAAAAGTCATCTTAAGAAGCCAAATAAAGATCTAAACATTTCTGGTGAGTGTTGACTCAGAACCGAGAAAGTTAAATAATCTTTATGGTTAACATTATCACATTATCCTAGCTTGATGCCACATTTACCACATAAGTCAGTGCCTGCTAAAATAACAGGATACTTATATCAGGCTGCCAGGAATTACCACAGAACAGACAATTTTCCATTCTTCTTTCTCTATTCTTCACGAAGATTGCTAATACCTGTTATTACAATACATTTTACAAGTATTTGAGTGAGAAAGGGCAAACATTTATTGAGTGCCCATTTTGTACCAAATATATATTACAGTGTATTGTCTAAATTATTATTTCACTACTCTTTGTCAGTAATTATATTTTACATGTATGTCTTTTATTGAAATTCCAGGCTCTTAATAAAATTTAAGGAATTTTTTTATTCACTTGAATCATTTCCTGTTAAAAGTTTTATATGTGGTTAACTACATTCACTTTAAAATGATTTCTACAGCTTTTATTTTGATTGTTGATTTTCAATGGCTTTGTTCATAATTCTGTACATAAATCTTTTGTTTACCCATATCACACATCGACTACATACTTAATATTATACAAAATTTCCATTATTTATTTTTCTATAAAAAAACAACAAACATGAAATCTTTGCATTTAAAAGAGCCTTTGAAAGGTAGGACAGAGTTCAGAACTTAGGACAAGCTCTCATTCACATATGGTGAAAAGCAGTGGGGTAGGGGAGAAAAGACATAAACAGACATAAAACAACAAAAAATATACATCTTCAATCACCATGCACTCTTATTCTTCCTGGAAAGAACTGCAGAGACTATGAAGAACTTTTCCGAGGCTGGATGCTCCTCTACATTTTGCACCTGCTCCTGAGGTGAGCCAGATTGGCAGGAAAAGAAGGTAGAACTGATTCCAAAGTGTTATTCCATAGCCAATCACCAGAGTGACAAATGTGCAGAGTGAGCTTGAGCCACAGATGCCCACTAGATGCTCATCTCTGCGCTAAAAAAAGATTTGGTGAAAATAGTGGCTGGTCCCGAGCCCAGCAAGCATGAAGAGGAAAATGATAAGTTATGCATTTCTAGAAATTTTATAAATATAGGACTTGCTTAACACTGACGGCTGACCTTGAATTCCCTTCTTACGAGTATGTCTGCAATTCTAAACGCAGCCCCAGAAGGCTGGAAAATGACCCACAAAGTGGCTATTAATAAGTGGTGGTACATATAAAAGTGACAGAAGTCCAAAGTGGGTAGACAGGTGTTTCACTTCAATAATGTAATGAAATACTGAAGAGATTCAGGTGTTTAGCAATCACAGCTTTGAGCACTGTGGGGTGTGTGTTTAATTATTTGCATATATACATGCATGCATGCATATGTGCAATTCATGTACATGTGCTTTGGAAGTATTCCCTTGTGTGCATTCTGTAGTAGAGAATGTTTACTAAGAACACAGCTCAATGTAAATCAATACAGCAATGATTCGTCTCTAAAACTATTCCAGTGTTCCTCAGGGTTTAGCCATGTCAATGGCTATACCTAACAAGACACTTAAGAAAGTCATGTTGGACCCATATATTTTAGTTTCTTCCAGTATGAATTTAATGAAATTAAGACTGGTTGGTCTCATGGGGGAAAAATAAAACATTCAGGGCCCGTATTTAGACTGAGTTTATCTCAAAATGTAGGACAAATACTATAAACTCAATCTATTTCCTGAGTAGAGTCAGTCACTAATTTCTTCATTCATAGAAAGTGATTTTTCAGCTGGCCTCGGTAGCTCAGCCTGTAATCCCTCACCTTTGGGAGGCTGAGGTGAGTGGATTGCCTGAGCCCGCGGGTTCGAGACCCGCCTGGGCAGGCGAGACCTCATCTCTATAATAAATCAAAAAATTAGCCGGGCATGGTAGCACGCTCCTGTAATTCCGGCTACTCGGAAGGCTGAGGCGGAAGGATCGCCGGAGCCCAGCAGGTCGCGGCTGCGGTGGCCGGGACTGGCCACTGCACTCCAGTCTGGGCAACAGAGTGAGACTCCAACTCAAAAAAAAAAAGAAGAGTGATTTTTCAATATTTAAAACCAGTTGCCTGGATCCCGCATGCCCAAAGTTGAATAGAATGAGAAGATCAAATTCTTTAACATAATGCCAACATTAGCAATGAGGATAAATTGATGAGCTTGCTTTCTTATCACTGCTTTATGTCTGGATTTCTCACCTTGCCTTCCATTTTATTTTTTGTTTCTTCTATCTCTATCCTTTTCCTTCCTTCTTCTGGCCACCTCCTCTCAGTCATTTTATGGACTAAATTGCAATGTAAAGCACATCTTCAAGAAATTACATTTTATGGCCTTTCTTAAGGTAATTCAGACTTGTACTTGGTCAAAAAAGAACTGTATGCTAAATTTATGTATGTTCCCAGAGACAGAGAGAAACTATTTTTTCTCTGCCCCCTTCATGAGACATTTAAACAAGTGAGTAACAGGTGCTGCATGCCTGGAACACGCTGTACTCTGAAGATTCTCGTGAGAAGGTTTTCACTCTGGGGAAAGCATTTTATTTCTAAGTTCTCATGAACAACACCTGTGCTTGGTCAGTCACTGGGAAGATACACCCTTGGTGAGGAAAAGGAATTTCACTGGGCAATGGGTGGAATTGTTTCTCCAGATATTTGAGGAAGAAGCTGATAAATTAAGCCTGCCAAATTGAGTCATAGCTGCATGTACTTTGGGATAAAAAATTTCAGCTATGCTTTGAATGAAAGAAATAATGCAAGATTGAGCAATACACTAAACCAGTTTATTATTATCATTTGGAAAAAAAATGTTACTTTTTCTAACATGAAATATAAAACTTTCCTTTGCCAAGGGGGTGATATTGATGTAAGAAAATTTAAAAAATGAGTTATAAAGAAGAAAATAATGGTTAGTTGGACTGAGGAGAAAAGCTTCATATTTTTTGTATAAGCCTCAGAATTAGTAGATATATCTCATGGACTTGGGCTAATAAGGATGATTTACACAGTGCTATGGATAAGAAAAGTGCTCTAGAGACAATATTTGTATGCCATAAATTACTAATACATATGTACTTATGATGAATAAATTATTTTGCAATATGATGAGCATGAACTTACTTTGAAGAGAAAAAATATAGGTTTCTGAAGCAGAATTAACTCCATCTGGCCCTTAGGAAAAAAAAATATGATAATAATAATAATAATATATATGTTGTTGTATTGCCTAGAGTTTTAAGTATCCTAATTGCTAGCAATTATGGGCTTGTCCATATAGAGTGTCCTCCTTACTCCCCAAGAAAGACCTGTGCTATGATTTGAGCCAATGCTTGATGACTTATAAGCATGGAAAAGTACTCTTCTTCCTTTTTCTATGCCCATCTTGCCCCTGCTCCAGTGTGTGGAAATCAATATGTAGCTACAAAAAGCATCATACTGCGGTTTAACATTACAGGTCAATTTTTTTTTTTTTACAAAAGTGATAACTATTCTGAATTTCATCTGTGATTTAGTGTTCTAAGTTAAGTCTTTTAAGTCTACTTGCTATATTTTAATTGTTCTTAATGACCACAGTATACATTTTGAGTTGGAAAGTACTGGGGAAAACAAGATGGTATGGCAGGGTTTGCTGCAGTGACAATAGTTCAGTATATGAGACCACAGGTGGTTAAAATCTAAAAACAGAACACACTAGGCCTGGCCCCAATACCATTTCCATTTGTGTTTTAACATATGCATTTCCAGAAGTCTAGAGGCAATTTTCACTTGCATGTCTCTTCACATCTGATAATAATGTTATCTCCCCCCAACTTAAATCCATGTCCCTGTTTATTCCATCCTATTAAGGATATTGTTATTTTTTCAGGTTTCAGGGCAAGAAGCTAGGAATGTGGGTATCATCTTTGCTTTTGCTTCTCTTCATCATTCTCTGTCTCACTTTCCATTAAGCTTTACATTTCTGGCTTTCAAAGATCATAATGGATTTGCTCCTTCTACTTGGATGCAGGTGGCTTATTAGCTCCTCTGAGCTTTCAAAGCCCACCAGCTGTCCTCCATTCCACATCATATATTCTTTGCCTTTGTCGGGCCTCTCCTTACTGTCATTACACGTTGTGAAGGCTTGTTCTGACTCTGGAGCTTTCTTTATACTCTTCTCTTTGCCTGAAATATCCCTCTGGTTCCACAGATAAGACCATTTTTTTAATCTTTTTTTTTTCCAACCAAGTCAAGACTTCATGGCTCAATCCCCAAAATGCACTTTCATCAGCACCCTCAATTTCTTTCCTATGTTGCCTTTTTTAAAGGCATTATCCACTCCAGTCTCTATGACAGTTATACACAATCAAAGATGGATCTGTCCATTCCTTTATTTATAACCACCCTTTTTCTTTACTATTTGTCCTTGGTGCTTAGCATTAACATTTCATAATGGTGCTGCTGAATGGTAGGTACCACCACACTTTTATTTCAAACCAACTGGGGCCTCAATACCACTGGATTATTATTTCTCTTGTAAACTCTGATTCCTCCCTGTTATATTTCCTGTTGTTGTTGTTCAGATTTTTATGTCCCTCTTCATACTGTTCATTTCATTTTCCTAATCCCACCTCTCTAACCCCAGATTCTTCAAACATTCTTCTCCCTGGCAAACTGACCTCTGGCCATCCTCATGCATCTTCCCTTCTGTCTTAGTGCAGGGTATTCCTGTGCCATCTCTCTAGGATATCTGTGATGATTAATTTTGTGTGCCAATTTGACTAGACCAATGGGTGCTCAGATTAACCGGTATTTCTGGGTGTGTCTGTGAGGAAGTTTCCATTTGAGACTGGCATTTGAATAAGTGGATTTGGTAAAAAATATCGCCTTTCCTGATATATGTGAGGACCATACAACCTGTTGAGGGCCTGAATAGAACAAAAGGTGGAGGAAGGAAGAATTTGCCTCTTTTTGCTTCCCGACTGCCTGCTTGAGCTGAAACATCAGTTTTCTTCTGCCCTTGAGTTGGAATTTACACTCTTAACTCCCCCGATCCTCAGGCCTTTGGATTCACACTGGAACCATGTCACTGGCTTTCCTGGGTATCCATCTTGCAGTCAGCAGGTCATGGGACTTCTCAGCCTGCTTAATCGAGTAACCCGATTCTTCACAATAAATCTTTTTCTATATATCCTTCTGGCTCTGATTCTCTGAAAAACCCTGACTAATATAACCTCCTCCATATTCTATAATCTTCATCATCATTTAGCTCCTCTCTTTGTAAATATTCCATGTTTCTTCTTTGTTTTTTTTCTGAATTTCTCCTCTAGAGTATATTGATATATGTAGGTATTTCTCACTCTCAAAAATATTTTATCCCTATATTATCTTCAAGCTACTTACTAATTTCTTTTTCAATTTACAGTGAATCTACTTGTGAGAAGGGAGAGTAAAAAAGAAAGACCATGCTTACTGACTCTGCTTTTTCCAATTTCACACATTCCTTAACTTATTACAATCTGGTATCTTTTCTCATCACCCTCTTATACTCTTCTGCCTTTAGTCACAAATGACAGTCTCATCACCAAATCTTATATTTCGGAATATTATGTGATTTCTGTATAGCATTTGATGCTCAATATTGTTTCTTTCAGGAATTCAATCCAATTTATTCTGTTCTATTTGCTGTCTTTTCTTCGTTTCTTTGGCTCACTCATTGTATGGTAGGCTGTGTTCTCTTAGCATGTAAATACATTCTCCTTGATGTCCATTTGTTTTCTTTACAGATGCCTCAATAATCACATTTCTGCATAGCTCTATCTTATATTCTAAACTATGTTTCCATGTGCAAATAACTTCCCAATCTGTACATCCAGGCTTCTTTCCATTTCATTTCCTTTAGTCCTATGATGGCCTTTATCCTTTAAAAAATCTCCTAATATCATTATCTCATTTAAGTGTTCCTGGTGTCTACAGGATAAAGTTCAAACTCTGTAGTGAGGTGTAAAGCCCATCAGCATCTGGACCCTCATCTTCTATTATCCACAGCTGCACATACTGCTCTCCAGTCATGTTGGAATTCTTACAATAATATTTTCTTATGCTATATTTGTGGACATTAGCTTCTCTCTTCCACCCCAGATCAAACTCTGAAAAAAGTTTCATGATCATGGATAAAATTGAATAATCCAGATCTTGAAAATACTAATATCAGTATACTTTGAGATTACTTTGTTGGTGCCCTGGGGCAAGGTTACACTTTAAGAGAATCAGTTGTTTTTTTTTTTCCCTTGAGAAAGAAAACGTGATCATTGTCAAAAATACTGGAAACTTCTTCCATATGGGACATGCAATAAAGTTTGCTATTAAACTGAAGGTTGAAGAAATGTCTTATTTCCTCAGGATGAGAGACATCCAATGATGGAATTATAATCTGGTATTGTATAATGGTATTATGAATGGTATACTCTGGTATTCTAGGATGGGTTTCCACAATACAAATTCTGATCTGACAGAATTTTCCTGTAAGCAGTTTGAGAAGAAATAGGAATTCCTAGGGCCCCAACAGAGAAATTAACTGTGGTCCCTGGTAGTCCACCATGCCCAACAGAGCAGACTTTCCCCTGTGGGGAACTCTGGAGTATAAATTGCATTTCAGACATTGCCCTACCTTGAAGCAAGAGGTCTGGAATTTTGTCTACTTGCAGCAGCAGCTAGTCCCTGGTTACAGGCTGGGCAAAGGAGCTAGGAGTGAGGATTTGTAAACTCCATATACTTCCAGCTCTGCTCCTGTAGCCCCAAAGCAGTCCTCTGAGAAGCTGCAGGTATGAGCAGTTAGGAGCAGATCACAGAGCTGAGAATGGACATCCAAAACTGGCAACAGAGATGTGAAGAAACACCAATAGTATCCAGAACACCTGGTTATGGAGAAGCAGACTAGGAGCTAGAATAATCACAGAGCGTGTACTTTTCACTGCCAGCAGCAATAAGTAGCCAGAACATAAGAGAACAGAAAAGTAACAACTCTTCGAACAGCCATCGTTTGGGAGGCAGTGGAGTACTCTCTTTTCAAGTGGTCATGCCCAACCCCAACAGCAAATGAGAAAACATATCATGACCTGTACCCCTAGGCTCAAATCGAGAAATCACCAGTGGTCACTGACAGTCTATTGTGCCCAACAGAGCAGAGACTTCTGAGAATCATTAGTAGCAAAGCAAAAGTCTAGATAGAGATAAAATGATCATTCCAGAGAGGAAGGCCCAGACAGAGTAGTTTCAAAATGTATGCGTAATAGTATATTGTGGGAAATTTAGAAATAACAGAGAAGCGGAAGGGACACTTTGAGAGAGATGAGTTGGTAGAATCTCTGAAGCCACCTGAAGTTTGGTCTCCACTCTTTTTAAGTACTGATGAAAGACTAAAATTGTCAGGCTCTAAATCCCCAATAGCTGCCTGTGGTTTCTACACTCATGATCCAAGGGATGGAGCAACAACAGCCGGTTTTCTCCTCGGACTTCCAGACCCATGAACGATATCCTTACTTAGTTGAATTCTTTCCTAACCTTCCCTTGACTCAGTTTCTTCTTCTTCTGTCCTCAAAGAACACCCAGTGACTTTTATTACAGAATTTGCCGTACTGTACTATCGTGTCTATTTAGATGTTTGTTCCAGTAAACGTTTTTAGGAAAGAAGCTACTATTCACCTCTGCTTCTCAGTTCATAGCATATTTGGCAAGTAATACCATCTTAATGAATACTAGTTGGGTGAATGAAATACCCGGAACCATGATTTTCATCCTTTTGGGAGGGCAAAAACATCTGAGTGTGATGCAAGCTACAAAACTTCTTCCAGAAAATTAACAAATACACAGAATTTTATATATGTTAACCTAGAAGAATTTCTCAAAATGATGGGAAAAGAAAGTAATGTTGTTATAAGGATAAAGTATGTCTTTTGACCTCAAGACTGATGGTAATGATCTCTTCAAATTTTGAAATCCTGGTATGTTCTAACTCTTACAGTAAACTAATGAGAAACTTAAAATCAATCCAAGCATTAGGAATTTAGGAGCTCGCTTCCAAATTACATGCACCAAGTACTTTGGAGGAAGTTCATAGGAACTGCAATTAGTGTGAAGTGAAGCACTGATGGGAACCAAGCAAGAAAACAGAAGAGTAATGAAATGAAGAGAACGTTAATGAATAAGGAAGACAGAGGCAGGAGCAGGCAAACTGGGCCCTGAAAATGAGTGGTAAGAGAGGCACTGTTTCCTCAGATTTTTACTGCACTCAAGCCTGCCTTATTTGACTACAGAATTAGTAATGTCTAAGGCATGTTAGCCAGATAGAGGCAACCGCCACCCCTCATAGATTTCATCTTTTCCAAGAGACCCTTGGGAGCCTCACATCCCCCCATTCCATTTCTCCATTTTTACTTTCCGAATGTTGGTTATACAGCTGGTGATATTGACATCATTTGTTTAAGTAAAGGAAACGATTTCTAGTATTCATGTTCAATGTATTAATATTATCAGTTTAGAGATTTTAGTGCTATGTTGTGTTTCTACCTTTGATGAAAGTATAATGATTATTTTGTATATATTAAGTTCCAGTGAGTAATTATTGAGCTGATTGCTGATTGAGACAGATTTAATGAAAGAGGTACCAATGTATAAACTTCTAATTTTGAAATATTCTAAACCTCATTCTGTCTTTTACTCTTCTGAACAAGTTACGTACACAAAAGATTTCGCCATGCAATTTAAGATAGACCCTAAGCTGAATGTGAGGGAGAACTAGGCAGCATTCATCTAGAATCAAATTTCAGTAAACAATTATTTAAGAGTTAAATGAAAATATAATCAACCAAATAATAATCATCCTTCTCCTGGCTACACAAACTCATTGCTCCTGTTGTACCATGGCCAGACAATTTCTAAATATGTTGCAAGAGCTGCAAGTAAATAAGTGCAAGGGTGAAATAATGTTTTTATCTACACAGATTAATTAAATTAATCTGTTTTTTCTTTTATGTTTCTCTTTTCATACATGTTTATATATTTGTTTAAAATATATTAAAATTTAAACTTCAGATTTTTTATGATAAAACTTTCTTGATTCAAAGACTCAAATATCTCTGACATTGGGATGCAAATTACCATCTATATGGCCATTTAATGAAGACAGTTGTCTTTAAATTGATGGTGCAATGTACAGTTTATAGAGTCTGAGAAGGAAGAAATTGTGGTAATATAAAATTCTGTTTATTCGTCCAAAAACATTTCTCAGAGATGAGAACTTTTAATTGATATTCTACAGCTTTCAAGTTCTCCATTCTCTTTCTTCATTTTCATCTTCCAGAAGCTAATTTATTCACGGAACAATTAGGCAAGGTCTTTGAGAATGGCATAAGAATAAGATATATTCTTTTTCCAATCCTGCTAGAAAGATCCATATACTATCAGTGGATTAATGACAGAAGGTGTTTCCTTGTTTCCAACTTACAAATCAGCTTAGTAAGTTATCCTTGCAGTGGGGTTGATGCAGTCTGGTTGAAGCATTCAAACAAAACATAGATGATATCAAGACCAGAGAGTCTTCTTTTAACTCCTGACTGCAATTTTTCCTCCAAATATAAATCTATTTGTGTTAGAATTGGCTAAAGGCTTTGGTTCATTAAATTGAATTCAACTGAAAATATTTTATTAGTGATGAAAAATAAATGTTATGTCAAAGTTACTTAAAAGGTGATGGGGGGAATGAAAGTCATTTCACGGAACAATGTAAAAAATGAAAAAGCTCTCTTTGATCATAGTTCATAATTGAAGGTTATTTCTATTTCCTAGGTAGTTATTTTGGCAATTAAATCTAGTCAAAAGTTTTGTCTCTAAAAAAATTAATTGTATGCTGAAAATGTGAATTGGGATAATGTACTTTACAAAGGTTAAAAGAGGCTATTCCAAATGTTATTTCAGTAACATTAGATTTGTTATAACATGCTAAAAAGTTTAAGATATTAAAAAGTATAAGATGCTAAAAGTGTTCTCTATATGGAAAAAGTAATTTTATTAGTAAGAATTGCTCTGCATCCATATATATTTAAGACTGCTAATTTAAGTTGGTATTTGTAAGGTAATAATAGTCTATGCTGCTATGTATTTTTTTAAAATGAGATAATGACTAGATTATGCATTTCTTCAGGGTACTGTCATATTTCATAATTTAAGCAACTTTATTGAAGTATAACAGACAAAGAGTAGACTGCGTATGTTTAAAATATACAATTTGGTAAATTACTCCAAAACTCACTGACACTCTGTTCATTTATTTCAGTCTTTTTTTCTGTGAGTTTTATTTTGAATAGTTTCTTTTGTAATATCTCCAAGTTCACTAGTCTTTTCTTCTGCAGCATCTAATCTACTGTAAATCCTATTCAGTGTATTTTTTTCTTCTTACACATTATAGTTTTTCTGTGTAGAGACATAATTTTTGAATTGTAGAGAGGTCTAGAACATCTCTAGGCATGAATTTGTGTCTTTTTTTTATTTTCTATATCTTCACTTAGCATATTGAACACATGGAATATAATCAGAAATGCTTTAATACCCTTGTCAGCTAACTGATACAATACATCTGTTCCAGGTCAGTTTCAAACTTCACTATTGGTTGTATATTCCCACTTCTTACATGTTAGTAATCTTCTACTGGATATCAGATATTGTGAATATTTTCACAATATATGCTAGTAAGCTTAGATTAGATGTCAGATATCAGATATTCTACCTTGTTCTATGCTTGAAATATATATATATAATGTATTATACATCTACACATGAGGGGGGACCGCCAAAAAACTGGAATTTGTTTATTAAAGAGTGTATTTATTCTTACATGTTTCAACTTCAGTCACCTTCAAAGTACTAATCGTTTGATGCAATAGACCTATCAAGCATTTTTCACTGCCCAAGACAGCTTTTGAACTCATCATTTTAATGCCTTTTAGTGCTTCTGCTATTTTTTTTGTTTTACCTCTTCCATATGGACAAAACATTTCCCTTTGAAAAAGTTTTTCTTCTGAGGAAAAGGTGAATAGAGAGGATATCAGGTGAATAGAGAGGATAAGGAATGGGGTTCATGTTGTTTTGGGTCAAAACTGCTGAACAATCAGTGCAGTATGGACAGGTGCACTCGTAAATCACCCATCATAAAATGGGCAAACAGTGAAAGAATCTCAAAAAAAACTTCACTGAAGTTGAATGCAGCCTCTCACAAAAATGCTAGCTGATGACGGTGGGTGCATGGAACACCTACATAGTGGGGGAAAACCTGTACTACCAGGGGCCCATCCTCCAAAAAATAATTTCATGTTTTCTTGGGTCTCCTCATATATATGTAATTCTTTTGGGGAAGACATTCTTGAATAATGTTTAATGAGTGGCTACCATATACAAGCTCCTTAGTTACATTAAGATTAATTTCATGTTGACAACAACCTCTTGAAGTAGGTATCATTATACTTATTTCAAAGATGAAGAAACCATCAGAGAGGTTAAGTAACCTGACTATAACACAGTAGGTACAAAGTTGAGGTTTGAACTCAAGTGATTTATAGTCCCATATTCTTGAGTTTTGTTTGGGGGCATGGTGAAGTTCTTGGAAACAGTTTGATGTTTTCGTGTCTTGCTTTTAAGAATTTTTAGTAGAACCAGAATAATGTTTGCTAGGACTGATTAAGATCTTTCTGAGTTTTATACCGAATGTTTTGTGAATTATGAGGTTTTCAAGTCTGTATAATAGGAACAGGCGCCATTCCAGATCCTGTGTGAGCCCCAGGCACTGTTTTCTCTAATCGTTTCAGATGTTTCTTTCTTAGCCTTCAGGAGTTTCCTTACATAACTGTGTTGATCAATACTATGTTGAATGCTACTTAGAGGAACTCTCAGCAGATTTCTGCTTTTTTTCCTCTGTGCCTCTCTCTTCTCTCCAAAGTTCTGTCTAATCATCTCAGCTTGCCTCGATTTCCCCAGACTCTCTGCTGTATCTTTGCATCTCAGGGAGTCTACCAAGCTCCTTCTGGGTCTTCCTTGCCTGCACTATAGCCTGGACACTCCCTGAAAGCAATGAACTGGGGCAAGTATGGACTCACATCTTTAGGATTACTTCCTTCATTGTCTGGTGTCTCCTGTCTTGAAAGCCACTGTTTTAATTGTTTGGTTCAGTGTGGTTTGGTTGTTTAAGGCAGAAGGGTGGATTCAGTCCTTGGGATTCCTTCTGAGGCAGCAGTGGAAAGCTATAATTCAATGTCATTCATGTGTGTGTGCCTGTGTGTATAAGTATATATGTATATATATATATTCAGTATCCTCGCTTCTTACTCCCTATACTAAGCCACTATACCAGCATGATTTGTGAAGGGAGAAAAGTTGATGTATTATTTTGATTAGAGAAACTTCAGTGATGTTGAAATTTATTCAGTTTCTTTCCTGTCTTCTTAATCATCTTTTTGTTCAATTCTCTCTTACTCAAAGGTACTGAATCTCATTTATAATAATAGCAGAAGAATGTTGTAAACCTTGCCCACTTTAGGACATGGTTTCATGGGTCATCAATAGACTTTTTCTAAGAATACAAGAACTACAAACAAAAGGGAAAAAAAGTCGAAAATAAATCAGAAAACATTAGTCATTTTTAAGTGGACTCTTTATACAAATCATTTCCCTGTGTCACATACAAAAGATAACTTTAATATGATGCCTGTTCTTGAGAATCACTGTTAAAGGAAACAAAAAATATTTTTTTCTCAAGAGTAGTTAAGTGCTGCTTCTAGGGTTTGATAATAAATACAGAACAATTCATGCAGAATAGAATCAGCACATAAGAGAACTCAGTCATTTTTTTAAGCCTGCCTTCCTTTGCTATTCTGGACAGGTGTTTCTATAGTGCAATTTAAGCTACAAAAATGGTTCATAATTGCCAACACCTAATTTAACATTCTGAAGCTAATCATAAAACAACCTCCCCTTTCACAGGAGAGACAACGTCTCAGCTAGGCTTTAAATCCTGATTATATGACAGGGTTCCAATTGAAATTTTAGCTATCAACCAAGTGACCTTCAATGCCCACAAGCTGGGAAGCTTGGTAACTAATCTAAACAGATCTCTCGGCAAAAGTCCCCACCCCAGCATTGGTTTCTCGACTCCTACATTATTCACCTCATGAAAAAAGACAAGCAGTATATGAAAAGCGAATGATTGTAGCAACCTTCAACCCTCAATTCTTGAAAAGCCAAAGGCAAGCTGTGAAAATATTCCCATGACCCTACTTCCTGTGTGGAGGCTTAGGACACGGATGAAATGTTTATATTTTCAACCCACGTATAACAGTCAGTAATGCCTTCTGCCAAGAAGAAAGTGTTATTTTGAAGAAATATTGCTCACATTAAAATAAAAGAAATCCTACGTTCATAGCTACTTGCAGATTATAATAGAGTCATGCTTAGTTTTTGTACTTCTCATAATCCTTTTCAGCAAATAACTAAGTTCAGAGGAGGCTTAGCTATTAGTCTTTTGTGTAAACTTTTCTTTTTCTTCATACCATATTTTTTCATGACAAAATTTTAATTTATCTTTACAAGACTTGTTTTTTCCAACTTCAATTAAAAAATTCTGGCATAGTGGCATAAGATGCCACCAGACAAGAAACAATTCACTCCTGCCTTTAAGTATGACAAGTAAACATCTTGACTCTTGATTGCTAAACTGTGACATCCCTGGGACGATCCTTTTTTTTAATCCAGGTTTGGATTCCTTGCAGTGATCAGCACGCTGCTTTGCACAAAGCTAGCACTATTAATAATTTGTTGAATGAATGTGGGACTTTATGATGAATGAATGAATTGATTTTCACTACAGCTATGGGGATTCTGCCTCTATGCTTTTTTTTTTTTTCTCCTCGTATGTAACTTTATGTCTAGGAAATTTTGCCAAAGGTGTAATATTAAATCATACTTAATCATACATTTAACAAGGTGTTTATCTTATATCGAATTCAATTTTTACAAAACAAAACTGAAAATCTATAAAAAAAATCTATATCATGTAATGCAATATATTTGTAAATTTTACTTGGGTATGCTCATCCTCTTTCCAGTAGGAATTTTGGCTGACTTACATAAAAATATCTACACAGTAACAGTAAAGACTAAATTAGAAGAAAGAAGGTTAAGAAAAAAAAGAAGATGAATTAAGCATGCCAATTGCAAAGGCCAGTCCAGTGGGTATGATTGTACATTAATGCTAGCAATATGTTTCTTGGCGTGCAAAACGTAAAAAGAAGAAATGCAATGAGTTACATAATAATGAGTTATAATAGAAAAGAAGAAAATTTACTACTTTCTCATGGAAGGCACATTTTTTTCCCCTAGCACTAAACTTGCAGCAGGTTTTCATATGGGTCTCAGGTAAGGAACACTGAGTATTTTTATGGACAATGTCCTTACCAATTTCACAACAAATGCAGAAGTGAGCCTCATGCAGCTCTTTCTTGTTAAAACCTCCAATAAAAATGGAAAGCATAATATTAAAACATCAGAGAGGAAGAAAGTTCTGGGAGGAACCCAGCAAATGTGGTGTCAGCATGTGTTCAATTCTGATCTAGGGGCAGAGCTTAGGATGGCTGGGAAGCATGAAATATTGAGACTGGTTCATGGTTGCTACTTTCTATTTGTTAGGAGCAGAATTGCAGCAAATTGCTCAAGGTAGCCCACAGGTGAGAACTTTGGCTAACGTTTTATGTTTACAATTAAGAATAGACTAAACAAGCCGGGCTCGGTGGCTCAGCCTGTAATCCCGCGCCTTTGGGAGGCTGAGGTGAGTGGATTGTCTGAGCCTGCGGGTTCGAGACCCGCCTGGGCAGCGAGACCTCATCTCTACAATAAATCAAAAAATCAGCTGGGCGTGGTGGCGCACGCCTGTAATTCCGGCTGCTCGGAAGGCTGAGGCAGAAGGATCGCCGGAGCCCAGCAGGTCGAGGCTGCGGTGGCTGGGAGCGGCCGCTGCACTCCGGTCTGGGCGACAGAGTGAGACTCCAACTCAAAAAAAATAAAAATAAAAGAATAGACTAAACATTTACTTGAGTTTTCTTTATATTTATTTACTTTTTAGTTAGTCCAGCTAGTAGTCTGTTGGTTTTGTTTATCCTTTCAAAAAAACAACTTTTTGATTCATTGATCCTTTGTATCATTTTTTGATCTCAATGTCATTAAGTTTTATTCTGATATTTGTCATTTCTTTTCTTCCTCTATCTTTAGCTTGTTCTTGTTTTTTAAATTTCTTTGAGTTACAATGTTAAGTTGTTAATTTCTGATCTCTTTATCTTTTTGATGTAGGCATTTAATGCTGTAAATTTTCCTCTCAGAATTGCTTTTGTTTTGTCCCAAGGGTTTTGGTATGTTGTGACACTGTTTTCATTTGTCGAAACAATTTTTAAAAGAATTTCTGCCTTAATTTCATTATTTAGCCAAGGGTTATCCTTAATTGAGAAAAGTTAAAAACATTCCCCCTCAGCACAAGAACAAGACAGGGATGTTCACTCTTACTACTCTTATTCAACTTCATACTGAAAGTCCTAGCAAGAACAATCTGGCAAAAGAACGAAATAAAAGGTATCCAAATCAGCAAGAAAAAAGTCAAACTTTCTCAGTTCAGGAATATCATTATTGTATACCTAGAAAATCCTAAATACTCCTTCAAAAAGATTCCAGACCTGGTAAATGACTTCAGTAAAGTCTCAGGATACCAAATCAGTGTACAAAAATCGGTAGCATTCTTATACACCAACAATGCTAAAGCCACGAATTAAATCGAGAACTCAATCCTATTCACACTAGCCACAAATATATATGACCTAACTCAGTAAGTGAATGATCTCTGCAAGAAAAATTGCAAAACACGGATATGGTCAGCGTGGTGGCTCACACCAGTAATCCCAACATTTTGGGAGGCTGAAGCCAGGATTGCTTGAACCTGGGAACTTGAGGACAGCCTGGGCAACATGGCGAGATATCATCTCTACAATAAATAAAAAATTTAGTTGTGTGTAGTGATGCACATTTGCATTTCCAGCTACCTGGGAGGCTGAGGTGGAAGGACGCCTGAGCCTACCAGGTCAAGATTGCAGTAGTTGTGATTGTCCCACTGCACTCCAGTCTGGGCAACAAAGTGAGACTCCAACAAAAACAAACAAAAAACTAATAAAAACACAAAATACTGATGAAAGAAATTGTATACAATACAAATAAATGGAAAAACATTCTGTGGTCATGGATTGGAATAATCAATATTGTTAAAATAGTCACACTGCCAAAGTAATCTACAGATTCAAAGCGATCCCAATCAAAATACCAACTACATTTTTCACAAAACTAGAAAAAACAATCTTAGAGTTTATATGGAATAAAAAAGAGTTCAAATAGCCAAATAAATTCTAAGCAAAAAGGACAATTACAGAGGCATCACACTACCTGACTTCAAACTATACTATAAGGCTATAGTAACTAAAACAGCATGGTACTGGTACAAGAATAGACAAATTGACCAGTGGAACAGAATAGTAAATCCAGAAATTAAATCACATTTTTTTCCAAAGGCAAAGCAAAAGAGTTTATTCACTTCCCAGAAAGAGAGAGAGAGTGAGAGACAGAGATCAGGAGGGGACCAATGTTAAAGAAGTATGGTCATAAAAGCCCTTTTTAAACGACCAACTGATCTTTGACAAAGCTGACAAAAATAAACAATGGGAAAAAGACATCCTAGTCAGTAAATGGTACTGGGAAAATTGACTAGACATATGCAGAAGAATGAACCTGGACCCCTATTCTCTCACCATATATAAAAATTAACTCGAGATGGATCAAAGACTTAAGTGTAAGACCTGAAATTCTGAAAACCATGGAAGAAATCTTAGAAAATACTTTTCTGGAAATTGATTTAGGCAGTAAACTTATGACAAAGACCCCAAAAGCAATTGCAACAAAATCTAAAATAGACAACTAGGACTTAGTTAGACTAAAAAGCTTATACATGGTAAAATAAATAAGTGACAGAGTGAACAGAAAAACTATTGAATGGAAGAAAATATTTACAAATTTTGTCACAGACAAAGGACTGATATCTAGAATCTACAAAGAACACAAACAATTCAATACACACAAAGAAACAAATAACCACGTTGAAAAGTGGGCAAGAACATGAATAGACACTTCTCAAAAGAAGACAGACAAGTGGCCAAAAAACATAGGAGAAATGCTCAACATCACTAATCATCAGAGCAATGCAAACTAAAATCACAATAAGATATCACTTCACAACAATCAGAATGGCTATTATTAGAAAGTCAAAGAACAACAGATGTCAGTGCGAGAAGGGAACCCTCATCCACTGTTGGCATTGTAAACTAGTTCAACCTCTATGGAAAACAATATGGAGATTTCTCAGAGAACTAAAAATTGAATTACCATTTGACCCAGCAATCCCATTACTCAGGATCTACTCAAAGGAAAAGACATCAATATAATAAAAAGATACCTGTACTTATGTTCATTGCAGCACTATTCACAATAGCAAAATTATGGAACCAATCTAAGTGCCTACCAACAATTGACTATATAAAGAAAATATGGTATATATACACCAGGGACTACTACGTGGTCATTAAAAAAAAAATCATGTCCTTTGCAACAACATGGATAGAGATGGAGATCATTATCCTAAGTAAACGACTCTGCAGCAGAAAACCAAACACCCCACGTGCTCACTCATACGTGGAAACTAAATGATCACAAAGATGGAAGTTAAATAGACACTTGGGGACACCAATTAAGAGGGGAGGTGAGAAGAAGGGTTCGAGTTCAAAAACTACCTATATAGCACAATGTTCACTATTTGAAAATGGGCCACCTGAGCATCCCATGAATACTAACAAAATAAAACAGACTAGTAAGATTCAGAATCTGCATGAACTGGTGAAAGACCGACCAGGCTATAATTAGAAAGTCATGAGCCCTAACTCTGTTGTGGGCTGGATAGCATCCTCACATTCCACCATCTGTGTAGAGTGGTATGAGTTTCTCACACTTTTTTTCATCAAGTTCCTCCTAATGGCAAAGTCAAGTTAAACTCTCACTATCAGGATTTGGGACAAATACCCAAAGATCTGTGTCAGAAGTTGACAATTTCTTTAAAATCTCAAGTTGAGATTTCATAATGCATAGACACTCCATAAAATACTTTGTTTTGGTATAAAAATGTTTTAAATGAACTAAGGAAATGAGTCTTTTCATAGATTAGCTTTGACTGCTGCCTGGCCTACCTCTTCCAAATATAAGTTGGATCCAGTTTGAATAGAACAGTTATAAAAACTGGCAGCAGCGGGGGGGGTAGTCGTAGCCTAAACGATTGTCAACATGTGCTACTATCTATCATTACAGCTCTAAGCAAACCCAATTAACGTTCTTGTGGAAAACTGAATTCTGAATAACTGAGTCGTCCAGTGTTTGCTAGGAATTATCAGTAAAGAGCAACTTAAACAATTGATGTGCTATAGAAACTTACATGATTCCCACAGGTTGAATGTCCATCAAGGAAAATAGCTTAATTTTTTGCAGATTCAATACTGAATCCCTCTTCTAATAATAGGTAAAATAGTCAGACTTTGGTATTTTGAGGTCAAAATAATATAAAATTTGTACTGTGAGTTTTGTCTTTCAAAACTAATAAAATAATAATTAACACATATAGTTTTTGGTATGTATAGGTTTTACATAAAATACCTCATTCATCCTCACATCCATCTATGAAGTGGACACTATCTTTTATTTATAATGTAGTTATTTGTGTCCGTTGCCCAGGCTGGAGTACAGTGGCAAGTTCAAGGTTACCCCAGAATCAACTCGCTGGGCTCCAGCGATCCTTCTGCCTCAGCCTTCCAAGTAGCCAGAACTACAAGCGTGCGCTACCACGCCCGGCTAATTGTCTTTTTTTCTTAGTTGTAGAGACATGGTTTCTCCAAGTTGCCTGGGCTGGTCTCGAACCCTCAGGCTCAGACAATCCACTCACCTTGGTCTCCCAAAGGCTGGGATTACAGGCTGAGCCACCGAGCCTGGCCAATACTATCTTTATATTGATTTTATAAGAGTAGAATTTGAGGCACAGAGGACATAAGGAACTTGCTTTTGTCACATAGCTAGGAAGTAAATGAGCAGGAATTGGAGCCAGGCAGCTTGACTCCAGAGTCTTTGTTTTAACTACCATGTTATACTGTCTTGAGATTGTTCTATTCAGAATCTTTTCATTCTATAAAGTTGAATTAGTGAGAGTCTATATGTGGCCTAGAACTATCAGTGAAAATGAGTCTGGGCCAAAGCTGTCCCAGGTAAAGGCTATAGAGATGCAGCCAGTTTAATTTGTCCTTGGCATTTTGCTTTGCCCTCCGTTTCATTGACTTTCTCTGCCTATTCATAACAACTTTACTTCAAACATTTCCCATCAGGTCCTGTGATACATTTTCCATGTCTCCATTATATCCTTTCTGCTTTAACTCCCAATTTAACTGAAAGTTAATAAATCAGTGCTTCCCAGTGCACCAGTGCATATTCTGTCTGAGAAAAAAATCTTTTGGGACTAGCTCCCTGCCCCCACCTTTTTTTTTTTTTTTTTTAACCTCAGGCTATAATATACTTTCTAGCCAGCCTTGTGTTTGGTGCTGTGGTCTTGTCTGATCATTAGGGGCTTGGAGAACTGATATCCAGTGTTGGAAAACAGTCTGTGGGTGAGATCTTTCCCTCAGAAAAGGATTTACATGTGTGACAGGCTATCTCAGAGTTGGCCA
Source organism: Carlito syrichta (assembly GCF_000164805.1). NCBI lineage: Eukaryota > Metazoa > Chordata > Mammalia > Primates > Tarsiidae > Carlito > Carlito syrichta. The sequence continues at coordinate 356,477 of NW_007255316.1, read as the reverse complement.
GTACAATACAGAGTTGAAGCTGGTGTTCCATTGCTCTTTTGTACTTCCTTGAATAACTCTGCTTGTTCAATAACCACTCGTCCTTTTATTAAATCAAATGTATCCTGGCAAGTCACCATTAATTCATTTGTATCATATAGAGAGGTTACCTGGTTTCAGTGGGCATTCATGTCTTGTCCAGTGCCTCAAAGTTTTTAATCAGTATAAAAATGACTTTTGGATTTCAGATAATGAACACTTTAATATATTTTTAAAATTTTTGGAATAGCAGCATTAATCAATGGAATTGACTGGCTCACCCCCTGTGTACTGAGTTAAAAATTTTTTTAAAAAAAGAAAGAAAAAGAAAAAAACTTCTCTTTTTTTGTTGTGCAAATATTTCCCACCTTCCAGGCAGCTATGGTTTTGTGTTCTTCCTCTCTGGCTACATTCTGAGTTCACAAGGGACATCCCTGTACTGTTATTGTAGACTGTCTTTATTTTCTGTGTCCACCATTGCCAGCATATGGTTCCTCTCCCTTCCTCCCAGCACTATTGATTTCAAAGGCCTGGTGTCATACTAGGGTTTTGCTCTCTAAATGTTTCATGTCCAAGTTGGTATGTGTTCATTTAGTATAAAAATAACTTAATGTTTGTAGGTAGACAAATCAGTCATAAGGTTGAGGAGTGGTTTTGTCTAATACCCACTAGAAAAATCTTTGCTTTTGAAGAAATTGACTATTTTACAATTACTTTGTTTTTGTTTTTGATGACAAAATTTTAGTTACAAACAATTAAAAACAGCTAAAAGTGAACGATTAAATCTGAAACTGTTTTTTCAGAGGATGACATGCAATTATACTTTTTAAAAACCAAAGCCTCATGATAAGAGGATTATCTTTTATTTAAAAAATTCCTTTTTGATGAACGTCTCAGAACTGACTTGAGAGGCAAATGCTGCTTCTTTAATGGGAAGAACATATAAACTGATGTCATATTCCAGTAAGAGGTATGTTTATCTTTCTAATATATTGGAAGTAAAATACTGTGTGGGAATACTACATTTCTTTAGAAAAAGGTACTCATTTTCCTTGCAAACTTTACTTAAGAATGACCTTCCTTGACTTGTTATTTTAGACAACTTTCCATCGTTTTAAAAATTTAAAGTTAGGCAATTTTGAATAAACAGCAAACTGTAAGAATAACTAGAATGATACTTTGTGATATTCCCTCTATTAATCACCTTGAATTGCTGCCTTGCTGGAACATTTATAAACTGCTTTTATATTCTCTTGATTTCAACAGCCTTAGTATCTTATAAAGCACCATGCACATGCATTTATATGCACACACATACACACACACCTAATTATGTAACTATATATAATTATACAACTACATATAATTCTACATAACTGATTTTATTATAACTAACATCTACATCTTCTCTCTGTGTGGTGCTAAAACTTTTCTGTTTTATTTTCATGTTTTTATTTTAATATTCATGAGCTTATGTAACTTAATCACAATTTGCTAAAATGTTGCAACTATAAGGAACTTCCTGATATTTTGTGTGACCAAGGAAATATTATATTTTGACTAAAAACCATGTTGGAAATTCTAACATGTATAATAATTTTTTATAGTATGTTAAAAATCAAGAGTTTTAAAAAACATTTATTACTTTTGAAATGGGAGACTATAATTGCGTCATTAGTTTATCATAGGGTGACCTCAATTCAATTATTTTCAGAATATGAATTAAGCCATTATAGGTGATCTTTTTAAGAAAGGGTTTGGGAAAAATGAAAAATGCTTCTATAGCCCTAGAGTAAAGGGCTATTGCCATTTGGAAGTACATCATTAGAGACAATCCCAGTCACAACATGGGAAGACAATCCCACAGACCTTTCCAGAAGAAATGCAGAAGACATAAGGTCAGGAATGAGGAGAGAATGAGGTTTAAAGCAAGGAACATCTGGGATTGTTAAGAACAATCAGAAACCATCACATAAAGAAGACAAAAGGTAAATGCGCCTCACTTCGTTTCATAGCCATCTGGCTCAACAGACTTTAAATATTGAGCGCACATTATTTCAAAGACTTCTTTTTTCTTTCTCTGACCTCAGCCACTAGAAAACTATAGTTTATACAAAGTCAAGCTTTTTGTAAAATTCCCATTACTTCAGGGGTAGTATGTACTTGACAAATGTTCTACTATGATAGTCTTAACCTTTTACTTACTGGATACTTAATGCCCAAGAAAATTTATGCAGTTTACTTTAGATTTCACATACATTGTCATTCTACTTTTTATTTAACTAAGAAAATTTATTGGTTTGTCACTTAAGCAAAGCAGTAGTCATTTTTGAACTCTTGAGTAAATGGTAAAAACAAACACATACCTGAATGCTATATATATTCAGGATGAAAAATTTTTTTTTTAATCTTTGAAGGAAAAAGTTTCAGTTTTCTTGGGGGAGAAACACAGGCTCTTATTTTAGTAAAAATAGTGTGAACTAGACATATGAGAATACCTTTTTAAAAATAATTAATACATTTATTTTTTAGTACAGTAAGTTTACAGAATAATTGATTAGGTAGTACATAGAATATAAGGTCCCATATACCCTTTCCATCTCCAAACGTTTTTTCTATTATCAGTGTCTTGCATTAGTCTGGTATATATGCTATAGTTAATAAATGGATATTAACACATTATTATTATTAACTATAACCCACAATTTATATAAAGGTCCACACTTTGTGTTGTACGGTTATACAATTTTAAAATATGTATAATGACATGTATCCACTATTACAGTTTCATACTAAATCTTACCACCCTAAAAATCCTGTCTCTAACTGTTTATCCCTTCCCTCACTCCCCTTGAGGCCTTACCAACCACTGATCATTTCATTCTCTTTGCAGTTTTGCCTTTCCTAGAATATCATATAATTGGAATCATGTAGTATGTAATCTTTCAGACTGGTTTATTTCACCCAGCAATATGTATGTAAGTTTCCCTTATGTCTTTTTGGAGGCTTAATCACTCATTTCGTTTTGTCACTGAGAGTTTTCTTTCTGCTTTTTTTAGGGCAGTGCAGTGACACCATCATATCTCACCATATACTTGACCGCCTGGGCTCATGTGATTCTTCCACCTCAGTCTCCCAGGAGCTAGGGGACTACAGATGCATGCCACCACACCCAGCTTATTTTTTGATTTTTTTTTGTAAAGACAAGCTCCAAATCTTGCTATGTTGCCTAGTCTGGTCTCAAACTCCTGGGTTCAAGCAATCCTCCTGCCTCAGCTTCCCAAAGTGCTGGAATTGCAGGAGTGAGCCACTGTACATGGCTCTGAATAACTTTTTTAATAGGCAAAGTATCTATGACCTAATATTGCACTGAAGAATAAGGAAATAGTCCTTTGAGAAGTGTCTATTCATGTATTTTGCCCACTTTTTAATGAGGCTGTTTGTTTTTTTTCTTTTAGCGCGTTTGAGTTCCTTCTAGATCCTAGATGTTAGGCCTTTGTCAGATATACAGTTGGCAGATATTTTTTCCCATTTTGTGAGTTGTCTCCCTGCTCTCTTGATGGTTTCTTTTGCTTTGCAGAATCTTGTCAGTTTGATGAGGTCCCACTTTTCTATCTTATCTCTTGTTAACTGGGCACTTAGGGTTTTGATCAGGAATTGGTTGCCAGTTCCAACTTCCATAAGGTTGTCTCCTGCATTTTCTAAGATTCTTATAGTTTGAGGTTTTACATTTAGGTTTTGATCCGTTTAGAGTTAATTTTTGTGTATGATGATAGGTAGGGGTCCTGTTTCAATTTTATGCATGTGATCAGTCAGTTTTCCCAGCACCATTTACTGAATAGGTAGGTTCTCCTCTCCCCAGTGATTGTTGTTGGAGGCTTTGTCAAAGATTAGTTGGTTGAGAATTGAGGGAAGAGATATGGGCAGCCAACAGACACATGAAAAAGGGCTCAGCCTCACTAATCATCAGAGAAATGCAAATCAAAATCACATGGAGATACTACCTAACCCCACTGAAAATGTTCATCATTAATAAAACAAACAACAACAGATGCTGGTGAGGATATGGACAAAAATAAACACTTCAACATTGCTGGTGGGAATGCAAACTAGTGAAATCTCTTTGGAAGATAGTGTGGTAATTTCTGAAAGAACTAAAAATTGACCTTCCATATGACCCAGCAATCACCCTATTGGGAATATACCAGGAGGAATTCAAATCATTGTACAAAAAAGATGCCTGCACATGCATGTTTGTTTCAGCCCTATTCACAATAAGAAAAACATGGAACCAACCATGCTGCCCATTGAAGCTGGACTGGATAAAAAAAATATGGTACATATACACAATGGAGTATTATGCAGCCACAGAGAAGGACAAACATATGGACTTCACAGCCACTTGGATGAATTTAGAGTCTATCATAACTCAGTGATCTATCACAGAAACAAAGAATAGAGTACCATATGTTCTCACTTATAAGCAGACCTTGAACAATTTTCATAAGAAAGGGATTGGCAGTAGTGGGAAACTGCCAGGGAAGGGAGGTTGGGATTGGCAGTTGAGGGAAACTGCCAGGGGGTGGGGGGTGGGGGGGGCACCTCATCAACAAGGGTTCCTACATAATGAACATTTGTATACCTAACCCAGATCTTTAAAATAACCTACATCTTTAAAATAAAAAATGTAAAATTAAAAACAAAGAAAAATAAGAAAACTAAGGATATTTAAAAGTGTATCTTTAAATGAAATTGAATATCAAAAGATGCTTATTTCAGATGGACAAATACTTTCCAAAGATCTCTAAGCTCAACAAAATTTATTTTAGTCTACAAAATGTATTAGTAAATGTACTAGTTTACATTTTCCCAGTACCCCAACACTCCTCTAAGTCAAACACAATTCTTTTCATCACTGGGCCCATCTGCTAGTGTTCAGTAAACTGATAAACTCCCATTTACCAGAAGAGTTGACCACAAATTAATACTCCACGTGTCCAAAAGTCATAAGAACAGACCCTCCTCTCCCTTGTTCCTCTCTCCTACCATGCACACTTTTCAATTCAATATTAATAATTTAATTTATCAAAAATATTGGGCAGCTAAATAATCGTGAAATTGTAGGATTCCATAGTGGCCATTTTTTTCTGCTTCTCGTTTTAACCCAAGCTGATGATTACTTGTGTTCATAATCCTCTACAAATAAAAATTTCCACTGAAACGAAAAAAAAACATGAAACCAAACTAACAAAATTAAGATAGCTTTTTGAATTTTGTTATTGTCTCTGATTTCTTCAATTTATATTCTTTCTAATACATAATCAAGCATGACTACTTAAATGAGCAATTTTTAAGGTAAGTGTAGTTATTATAAAAATTCTGACCTTTAATAAAAATAAGCTTTAAAAAGAATCTAGTTTTCATGTGCTTAGGATCTAAATCACATGCAATAGTTTTTATTTTTATTAACACAGACCCGTGAGTTTTGCAAGTATTTATTGAGCATATGTTTGAGAAACCCACTGAAAGGACCCTAGGCAAGACTGCTTTATAACAACAAAAGACTGAAATACACTTAGTATACTGGAAAATATAATAGTATAATTAAAAGTTCATCTTTCTTCTAAATAATCTGTTTAAACAGAAAGACATCTTGTAAGGTGGCTTGCATCCAGTATTTTGGGTCTGCTTCCTTTTTCTAGGAACCATATTGATTACAGTTTTAGAAATAAAACTATTTAAACAAAAACAATTAAAATGATATTAAGAAGGTCATGCACATATTTATAAAAATCAAATGATCTGTTAATTAAAAAGCACAAACCATTAGTAACATTGAAGCTGAAATTTCCATGGTAACAGTTAAAAATTTTTAACAGCACATATTTTATTTACTTTGGAAGAGACAGATCCAGTAAAACAGGCTGATGACCTAATACAGGGTGGATTTATAGTCGTATGTTTGAGATAGTAAATCTAAAAGAAGTGTCAGCAGGATTGGCAGGGAAAAAAGCAGACTTGAAATCAGCATAATCAATATCACAGTGGAAAAATATACATAATACTAAATAAACTACTTCTACATACTGTTACAAGTTTGTAATTTCTACCTTGTGGCATATGCAAAAAATCTATTATTTTTACAAATATGGAATTGCCTCCATAGTATCTCATTTTTATCAATTATTTGGATTGATTGCTGGGAATGCTGCATTCTTTCTCATCTTTGGAATTATTTTAACGAGAAAATTCTCCTGAGCACCACCATGGCAGTTTAAAGTCTTTCTCACGCCATTCCCTTTTTAATTCCTTTGTATAAATTACAAATAGTGAAATAATACTTTCATTTTCTCCTTTTTTTTAATATCTGGATCTCACTCTGTTGCCCAGACTGGAGTGCAGTGGCATGATCATGATCATGGTTCATGGCAACCTTGACCTCCTGGGCTCAGACAATACTTCCACCTCAGCATCCTAAGTATCTGGGACTACAGGGACATGCTTGGCTGATTTTGTTGTTGTTGTTGTTGTTGTTGTTGTTGTAGAGACGAGATTTCACTATGTTGCTTTGTCTGGTCTCAGACTCCTGGGCTCACACAATCCTTCTGCATTGGCTACCCAAAGTGCTGGGACTAGAGATGTAAGCCACTGCACCAGCCTATCTTCTTATTTATCCTTTCTTCCCCTCACTTTTGATTATGCTTGACAGACACTAAGTTTTTATCTTTTCACTCCATATCATTACAAACTCTGCTTTAATTAAAAGTTCGTCTTTCTTCTAAATAATTTGTTTAAACAGAAAGACTTATGACAGTTAACTTATGACAGTTAACTATACTTATAATTCAACATATGTATGTGTATAATACATTTTCTAAATATTATTTGATAGTAACAAAATGAACATCAACAAATCAGTGATGCTTTTCTTGTAGAAAAATCATGAATGTAAAGATATTTAAGTTGCTCGGTAGTCTAGACTCCTGATCAGGAGGCATATGAGTTATTGAAGAGGATGATATAAAGATAAATTATAACAATCAACATGAATAATGCTTAGAAAGTTGTACAGACCAAAAAGTCAGAGGCAAGCAGAGGAAGAAGAGTCATTTAGTACTGACTGATCAGATTAAGTCCTGCAAAGGAGATGGGGTTTGGTCTGGGTCCTGAAAGATGGATGAGATTTAAATATCAGGAAAGAAGGAAGAAAAGGAGTTCCTGAAGATGAGAACAGAGTGAAGTAAGGCAGAGAGAGGGCATGAAAGTTCAAAGTATACTGGAAACAATGAGGCAGGAGTAGAGCGTCAGTGGTAGGCACCAGAGATAAGGTTGCAAAGGCAGAGAAAAACCAGATTTTGTCAGGCTCTATATTTCAGGCTGCAAAGTTCTAATTATGGGCACAAGATGATCATTTTATGGATTTTTAGCAGGCTGATGGTGCTGTCTGCATAGATTCACCTGGCAGCAGTACACCAGCTGCTTTGCCAGGAGAAGAGTGGAGGCAGAAAGGTGAATTAGTGGGATGAGCAGAGTTGGGAAGAGAAAATTGGATAGCAGGTGAGGTGGGGATGGTCTAGCAATAATTAATTCTAGTAATATTGCATTTAAGGTGAATGCCAAAGCAGTCCGTTGAAGTGGAAATATCTATTTGAAAATTATTTTAGGAGAGAGAATGTCGATGTAGAGCTCATTCCAATTCTATTAAGCCATTGAAGGTGATGCCCATTCAAACAGATAACAACTTTGAGAGAGAAAAAGTGTAAAGAACAGAGAGTGGGGAGACCACTGAAGATTGATTGTTGGGGAACCACATTTTCTCTTGGGGGAGAAGAATTATAAAAGGAAATATAGAAGTTGTTAGGGAAGTAGAATAACCAAAAAACTGTGACCTTGTTGAAGTCAGGGATAGTGAGGTTGATTAACCCAGTTAATACTTATGTTCACCTCTTAGAAACCAAGGCAGCACATTTGTTTAGTCATGATTTTTCACTACATATTTCACACATCACTAGGAAATGCTTCACGTAACTGAATATTCTTCTCTTCTGCCAACAAGTATCAACATACTCTGTGAACTGCTGCAGAGTGATTTATAATGCGAATCAGACCTCGAAAACTTGTTTTTATTATGCTTGTGGCTACATGTCAGTCAAGATATCCAAAAGCTTATTCACAATGTCATGAAAAACTCTAAAGCCAAGATTTCTTTTCTTTCCTATGTGACAAATTGCATAAATTAGCTATTAATCACAGAGAATACAATAAAACACAATCAAATCTGTTTAATCCCTAAGTCCAAGATGACTAAACATTCGCTGAGGCAACTTTCCCTCAATATGTGCCCAGATGTAGATGTTGCTCTGACAAGAGGGTAAGAAATCAGTTCAGCATGCATAAAGAGTTTCCTCTGGCACACTAGATTGGTGCAGCTGTGCATACTAGCACAGAGGGAAAGGTAGGAAAAGAATGGACATTTGGATTCTGGTATATGGAAAATTGTGCAATATGATTACTGGGTTGAACCCATTCATGGGGCCCAGATTAGCAACCACTGCAATAGACCAACAGCCTAGAGTGTAACATACAGTACTAGTCAAGGGACCATTGCTTCTTGGAATAATGTATTCATCCCTTAGGTTAGAGGTAAGAGGGGACATATTACTGAAGTACTGTCACCTTGCCCTGGTGACTTAGACTACTAGATGAGGGTTGTTACTGGGTGTCTCTCCTGTTAACATTGCTGAATCCAGATGAGAATTTAGGAGACTTGTTGCATGACTGAAGCTGGCAGTGAAGACCTGCTGGGAGGATCTTGGGCCCGTTCCAGTCCTCTTTCTGCCTCTGGCTTAGCTGTGTGATCCAGAGCAAGACACTGAACCTATTTTGCTTTTTTTTTTTAAGTAAAGGAGGAGATAATACCCCTCTGTCTATTCCAAAATAAAACATGGGAAGCTTCTTTTATAAAGTAGAAAGCACTGGGAGGACGGACAGTTTTAAAAAGTGTTTCTGAATTTAGTAAAGACATACTTTCTTCTAGGTTTATTTCAGATTGGTAATTAAGAATATTTTAAAAAATTTTTGTAAGACCTCTTCAAGCAGAAATTTGCCATTTCTAGAAAATGAAAGTGGTTCCAAACTTGGAATCACATTTTTAGACACTGCAAGCTGGTTTCATACCAAATTCTCATAGCTTTCTACAGAATCTTTCATGCTCTTCACTTTCTTCTTCTTCTTCTTCTTCTTCTTCTTCTTCTTTTTTTTTTTTTTGGCATGCTTTCTTTCCTTCTCTCTCTTTCTCTGCTATATAATTGTTTCAATTTTCAAAATAAAGAAATTATTTGTTTTGCTCAAATTACATCATTAATTATTCTTTGGAATAAATTCTGAAGAGCAGTGGTCACAGTATAATTTTATGAAAGGCAGGTCCAACAAATACTGGTTGAGGTCCAGTGAATATCATGCTGGAATTGCCTGAGATTTAGTTTGCGGTCTGAGAACAGGTAGAAGGGAAATAACAGTGACCTGCCTCATATCTAGATTTGGAAATATTTTTTTGTTAGGTGATTGTTACTAATGATGTTATTAATAGAAGATGGAAATGTGACTTTGAAATTTAACAAATAGAAAATATTAGGATGGTGCAAAAGTTATTTTGGTTTCAGACTGTGAATTTTAAATCATAACTAGGCTCAAACACATCTTTATTAATCAAAATAGGAACCATTGCAATCAACATATTTTTGCCAATAAGAAATAAGTTTGTTTATTCTTGTAGCATAAAAATCTGTGCTTTGGGATTTGACAAACTCTTGAAAAGCATTTGCTGTATCCTGCTGGTTGTGGAAGTGTTCATTGTCCCTACAAAATGTTGTTGAGATACTTGAAGAAGTGATAGTCGGTTGGCGAGAGTTCAGGTGAATACGGTGGATGAGGGAAAATTTTGCAGCCCAATTTGTTCAACTTTTGAAGCATTGGTTGTGCAATGTGCAGTCAGACATTGTTGTGGAGAATAATTGAGCCCTTTCTGTTGACCAATGCTGGCTGCAGGTGTTGCAGTTTTCAGTACATCTCATTGATTTGCTGAGTATACTTCTCAGATGTAATGGTTTTGCTGGAATTAAGAAAGTTGTAGTGGATCAGCCTGGCAGCAGACCACCAAACAGTGACCATGACCTTTTTTTGGGTGCAAGTTTGGCTTTGGGAAGTGCTTGGGAGCTTCTTCTTGGTACAACTCACCAAGCTGGTTGTCATAAACAATCCACTCTTCATCACATGTCACAATCTAATCAAGAAACGGTTCATTGTTGTGTAGAATAAGAGAAGATGACACTTTGAAACAAAACTTTTTTAAATTTTATTTTCGGTCAGCTCATGTGATGTGACACCCACTTATCAAGCTTTTTCACCTTTTCACTTTGATTCAAATGCCCAATGACCATAGAATGGTTGACGTTGAGCTCTTCGGTAACTTCTCATGTAGATGTAAGAAGATCAACTTTAATAATTACTCTCAATTGGTCATTGTCAAATTCCGATGGCCAGTCACTACACTCCTCATCTTCAAGGCTCTTGTCTCCTGTGCAAAACTTCTTGAACCACCACTGCACTGTGTTTGTTAGCAGTTCCTGGGCCAAATGCATTGTTGATGTTGCAAGTTGCCCCTGCTGCTTTACGACTCATCCTGAACTCAAATAAGAAAATCACTCGAATTTGCTTTTTGTCTAACATAGTCTAAAATAAATATAAAATAAGCAGTAAGTCATAAGTCATTAGAAAAAACATAAAGGGACAAATACGCATTAAAATGATGTATAAAATGATCACATTTGTTTAAGAATATATTCTGATATCAAAAGACAAATATCAGCAATGTAAAAACCGAAATTACTCTTGCAGAAACCTAATATAGAAACTTCAAAAATCTGAATAATCCAGCAAACTACAGAGTGCTTATCTGAACAAGGATCTGGAAACTTTTTGAAAGAAGGTGTATTCATTCCTAAGAGTTAGGAGATATTCATGTTGAAGAATATTGGTTGGAGAGCCTTAAAATTGTGTAAGTTATTGAATATTAAACAAACTTGAATATAAAATGATCCCCCATTTTCCAAAGAAAGTTTTCTAAAGGGAATTTTTGTTTGTTTTGTTTTGTTTGCCAACTTGAATATACATACTTCTAGGGATGTAGTTTAAAAACCTATTTATCAAATTTAATTACAGATGGTCCCTGACTTACGATCATTCAACTTACAATTTTCCAACTTTATGATGGTGTGAAACTGATGGGCATTCAATAGAAACTATACTTCAAATTTTAAATTTTTACCTTTTTCTACCTTGATAAGCTACTATGTACAGGAGATATTCAACAATATTAAAATTAGACTTTGTCATAAGTAATCTTGCCCAACTGTAGGCTAATATAAGAGTTCTGAGCACATTTAGAGTAGGCTATGATATTCAGTAGGTTCATTTTTAACTTATAACAGGCTTATTGGGACATAGCCCCATCATAAGTCAAAGAGTATGTGTATCATATTTGTACACAATTTAAAAATCATATATTATTTTAAATGATATAGTTATAAACAATGGTGCTATCTTCTAAGCTCCCATTCTGTGACACAATTATATGAAAACTCATCACTTGCAGGAATACTTTATAATACCTGAATATAATGAAAAATATTTTCCAAAAAATATCCTTTAGATCTCAGTATGTTTGCTATAATTGGAACACCTTTTGAATTTTCTAAACCAAAGAACTTATTGCCTTTCCTTCCATATAAGTTGTTATAAAGATGGTTCTTTTATAATTTGTGGGTAAGATGATCACTGGTAATTTTATACCACGCCACAAATATTCATTTGGTAGTTATTTTGACAACTTTGTCATTACTACTTTACTTTTTAAAGTGATCTATAAAATAGGTATTCATATACAGAACTTGTGATTATGAGGGAGTAGTCCAGAAATAATTATTAAGTATGTATAAGTTTATTTGCCTCTTTATAAAAATTTAATCACATCAGTGTTCTGGGTTAGTGAATCTTTCCTAAATAGAATTTTATTGTTAAAATGAGAGAATACTATTTAAATTTTTATTAAAAATTCTATAAGATGACTTTTTGTTTCTATAAGATAACTTTGAAAAAAATCACTGACCTTATATTTAAGCATATATGGTATTTGTGGTTTTTACATGATTAAGTCTGTTGAGAGTTGTGTAAAAAGAACAATATTCTTGAAATGCCTTCTAAAGTACATATTCTCTTCCTGAAGAAACTCCTACCAGCTGGAAGAGTTAACCAATGGAAAGACCTTCTGACTCCAGAAGAAGATAAATGGGAAAGTGAGTGCCAGAAAAAGGCAACTGCAGGTGTAAGACATGAGGGCTTTTTTTGGTTAAAATCCAAAGGCCGAAGAGTATAGAAGTACTTACATAGGCTTTCAGGAATCCTACATATTTCCTGGAGAAAATGATAGGACTCTCAGAGAAGCTGTCTCACTGGGCTACCTTCAACATGGCATCAGGCAACAGATTAGAAAAAGTCAAGAGCTTGAGGAAAATGTCACTGAGCTGTGTTCACTTCAGGTGAGAGAGAGAAAAAGCAACTGGTAGTTCTATGTGGAAATGAAGGAGAACTGAGAGAACCAGAGAACCGAGGAGCAGAATGAGAAGACTGTAGCACATAGGGACCTCATAACTCTTCACATATTTCAGCAGGAAGTGCCACAGCACCATATCCAAGGATCTAATCAATGCCAGTCATAATCTAGTTTCATCATTGTCATTATCAACTGTCCAAGAAGAAGACCAATAACACTGCAACCACATGAAACAAGAACACTTGGGGAAGAATACATATACCCACAGTCCTATCGCTATCACCGTTAATCTTAGGAGTCTCCCTCTACTTAGATGCTTAGTGATGATAAAGAAAAAAAATTACTTGAGAATAAATAAATATTATTGGTAGGGATTTAAATTTTAGATGTGCTGAATAATTTTTTACCACTCTCTCCCAAAAAAGACTCAGTTAACCTAAAGAAACTTTTAAACAATAACAACAAAGAACCAAGTTACTCATCATTGGAAAGTTTCAATATATTTTCCCACTTTCTATGAGAATTTAATCTCCTGATCAAAATGTGATATATTTTAGAAATAAAGAAAGCACATTTGTATTTTACACAGTTGACTTACAGGGTTTAAAACTTTAACCCAATTTATAAAATAAGGTATCAGTCAGAATAGTTAGGTTATGCTGCAGTAACAAACATCCCCAAATCATCTTCCCTGAAAACAGTGAAGGTTAATTTCTCACTCATGTTGCATGCATGAAACTGAGGGACTGCAATTCATCATAATTACTCAGAGGGAGATCCAGGCTAACAGAACATCATCATCCTAAAGTCGCTGGTAAATTATTGTGACAAAAGAAAAAAAGAACACAGTAAGTTGTGCCCTGGCTCTCAAACTTCTGCTATGAAGTGAGATGTATTCCTTCTGCTCAAATTTTATTGACCAAAACAAGTCACTTGGTTATAGCTAACCTCAATGGGGTAAAAAAGTACAATTTTGCTATAAGCTCATGAGGAGAAGCAAATCATTGGTGAACAGTGCTATTGGCTATCATAATTGTAAGCCCTTTGTAACTTTCTGGATTTTTGTTCCACTGTGTAAAAATCATCTGACCAGGACAAGATGTGAGTTATAAAAATTTTATCAGTGACTTCAGTTTCAGCATAATATATTGTTTATAATCTGTGCCACCATGTTCTTATATCTTAATGGAGTAGCATAGATATGTATTACTCAATGGTTCAGTAGCTTGCTCTAGATTGGGGTTGGCAAACTTTTTGTGTAAAGGACCAGATAATAAATATGTTAGGCTTTGTGGGCTATGTTCTCTTTTGCAAGTCCTCAATCCTGCTGTCATAGTGCAAAAACAGCCATAGCTAATATGCAAATGTCTCAAAGTGATGTGTTCCAGTACAACTTTATTTATGGACACTGAAATTTGAATCTACATGTCACAAACATTATTCTGCTTTTGATTTTTTTTTTCTAACTAGTTAAAAATGTAAAAACCATTTTTAGCTTGTGGGCTATACAAAAACAGGCACTGGGCTGTCATTGGCCTAATGAGCTGCAGTTTGCTGATCCTTGATCTAGATAATTTAAGTAATAATACATTTTATATTAAGAATTGAGAACTTATACAATTATTCAAAGTAATGAAGGACAATTCTATTCTTAACACCCAAGAACAAATAGTAGCTCCCTCCGGAAATACTCTGCCTTTGCTCTGAGCAGGTAAACTACCACCCCAGATGCAGGAAGCTGACAAATTGTGAATCTGCTGCTAATACTGCTGACTTCAGTCCCAGGCTACACTGCCATGATCCAGAAATATGCCACTGCTGCTCCAGGAAGTTGCTGAATCAGGAATCCACCTACCACACTGGGAAGTGACTGCTATAGCTGCTACCTCGGCCTTGATCTTTGCCAGCAAAATATATGCCTCAAACTTGGCTTTTTCCTCTACTTGATCCAGTTTCTAAACATTCTCACAAGAGTATAAAGAAACCTAAATCATTTTCTAGCCTCCAATGAGTCTGAGAAATGTAGTTTTTTAAATTTCCAGCTGCCACATGTTAGCAGTGGGTTAGAATGAATGCTGGATAAAGCAATTTAGAATATCAAAAACAGCCTAGTTACAAGGAGACAGACTCCATTAAGATGACTTCTTTGGCATTTCCAAACCTGTTAGCTCTCAAGGAACATAATGTCCTCTGTATAAGTGTCACAAGTTAGCATAAAAATAAAAATAAGTGTATGCATGCTTCATTTCCATGTGTGCTACTGCCCCAAAACAATTTTCTATGTCATCCCACTGCCCTGTGAACTTCCCACTGTTGCACAAAGACATTGTGTAATTATAATACGTTTATGATTGCACTATTTGAAATAGCAACCAAAAGTGCTTGGCAGTTGAGAAGGGGTAAAAAACATTGGTGTACTCTTGCTATTTAGCAATTAAAAAGTATGGGTAGCCGGGCTCGGTGGCTCAGCCTGTAATCCTGCGCCTTTGGGAGGCTGAGGTGAGTGGATTGCCTGAGCCCACGGGTTCGAGACCGCCTGGGCGGCGAGACCTCATCTCTACAATAAATCAAAATATCAGCTGGGCGTGGTAGTGCATTCCTGTAATTCCAGCTACTTGGAAGGCTGAGGCGGAAGGATCGCCGGAGCCCAGCAGGTCGAGGCTGCGGTGGCCGGGAGCGGCCACTGCACTCCAGTCTGGGCGA
>NW_007255316.1:213358-340783 GCF_000164805.1 Carlito syrichta | reverse complement strand
CTCAGTCGGCCAGACTGGAGTGCAGTGGCCGCTGCCGGCCACCACAGCCTCGACCTGCTGGGCTCCAGTGATCCTTCCGCCTCAGCCTTCCAAGTAGCTGAAACTACAGGCGCGCGCTACCATGCCCGGCTAATTTTTGATTTATTGTAGAGACAATGTCTCACCAAGTTGCCCAGATGGGTCTCAAACCCGCGGGCTCAGGCAATCCACTCACCTCAGCCTCCCAAGGCGCGGGATTACAGGCTGAGCCACCGAGCCCAGCTGAAAGGTAATTTTTAAGATGCAGTATTACCTTGACTTTTTTTCTGATTTTAAGTGTAATTCAGAAGCATAAACCTATTACATAGATGCATATAAAATAGAAGGTGAAAATTCCTCTATAATCCTAATCTCCAGAGATAACTGCTGTTAGTTTTTCTTTGCATATATACCTACATTTTTCTGTACATATACAAACTTTAAATTACATTTTAAAATTAATTTAGCTTTGTTTAAGAGTCCCATTGTGGCTGGGTGCAGTGGCTCATGACTATCATCCCAGCACTTTGGGATGTTGAGGCACGAAGATTGCTTGAGCTTAGGAGTTCAAGACCAGCTTGGTCAACACAGTGCAATCTTGGCTCTACAAAAAATAAAGAAACAAGCCAGCAGTGGCAGTGCCTGTAGTCCCAGCTACGTGGGAGGCTGAAGGGAAGGATCATCTGAACCCAGGAAGTCGAGGCTGTGATGAGATATGATCATGCATGGGTGAGAGTAAAATCCCAACACACACAAAAAGATTCACACTTTTATCTTTAGGAATAAGATTGTGTCTGAGCTGTAGTATGCAAGAATTTGTGGCACTTTGAATTTTTTTCCCCTATGAATGGCAATAGAAACCACTGATTCCCTCACAGGTATGGTTTCTACATAGTAACATAGACAACTAACATGTTTAGTATATGTAGGTTTAATTTTAGACAATTTGAATTTGTAGACAATTTCAAAATTTATTGTTTTCCACAAGTAGTACAAAATGCTATTATTTTAAGTACAAATATGCCATTTAGTTAATCCAGGAAAGGCAAGGTACTTGCAAGCATTAAACAGAAAACTGATAATGTATCCCTGAGAAGCATTATATTTCATTAGGCCTTCCCTATTGAATGTTTGCTTAAAATCTCAAATTTTTTAGGCTACCAGACCAAATTCTTCATTTTCCTATGGTTATACAAAGAGAGAATCTATACGAAATAAGCATAGGAGATATTTTAATCATTAGTTAATATTTTAATAAGAACATCTCCAACAAGATTTCACCCCATGCCTATGGGTCCACCATTGTTCACTTTGAAATAAGCTGCAAAAATTATAATAAATGTATTGGTTCTGCTGTTACAGCACAATCATTTTCTACTTGAGTCAAATATACATAGATGAATAAGCTGTGCCTAGAACTGACTGCAACAACAAAATGTTCAATGGCAATTAAGTCTAGAGGTAATAAGGCATGTAGAGTAATTAGTTATAGTTAAACCTCACTATTTCTATAGTTAAACCTCACTATTTTAGAAGAAAAATCAAACAGAAAATGGAAAAAGGCAAACCTGCAGAATACATCAAAACAGTGGTTTTTTAATACTAGTCTTAGGCCTCCTTTATACTACCAAAAATTGTTGAGAACACCAAAGCAGGCTTGTTAGATAAAGTATAGAATGCCTAGTTAAGTTCGAATTTCAAATAAGCAGTACACTTTTAAAAATACAAGTTTGTCTCAAATATTACAGGGGATATATGTGTACTAGCAAATATTCGTCTTTATTTGAAATTTAAGCTTACTGTGTGTCTTGTATTTTTATTTGCCAAGTCTGGCAAATCCTACCCTATTTTTTTGTGTGTGCAAGTGTTATGTTTGTATTTCCCATAATATAAAATTAAAATGGAAAATTAAAATATATTCATTAATTTGTTTTAAGATAACAAAATAGACCTATTACATAAATAACAATTTTGTGGAAAACGGCTATATTTTCCCTAAAAACAAGAGGATCTACATTGTACATTTTTTCTTTTTTTTAATTTTAAAGATGTGGGGTACAATTCAGCATTGGGTATACAAATGTTCATTATGCAGGTACCCTTGTTGATGAGGTGTGCCTCCCCTGGCAGTTTCCCTTAACTGCTAATCCCACTCCCCTCCCTTGGCAGTTTTCCACTACTGCCAATCCCTTTCTCATAGTATTATGATAATTGCTTAAGGTCTGCTTATGAGTGAGAACATATGATACTCTGTTCTTTATTTCTGTGATAGATCACTGGGTATGATTGACTCTAAATTCATCCAAGTTGCTGCAAAGTCCATATGTTTGTCCTTCTTTATGGCTGCATAATATTTCATTGTGTGTATGTACCACACATTTTAAAATTCAGTCCAGCTGATTTTTTTTCAATCACTGTAATGTCTAACTTAATTCTAGACATTAGATTTAGATTAGAAAGTGTCTAGCAGCTAGATTCTATCTGTGTCTGTACTGAATCTGTTGCAGTATGTTGTTATAGTTGAAGTATATGAAGAAAATATGGTCTCACAGAGTTTACAAAACAGAATAGTATCTTAATTTATTTTCAGACAATTGTGAATATTCTTCTTTGATGCTACACTTAAAATCAACAGCTGATAGTTTTTTTAAAGGTTAGTTGCAATACAAAATCTGAAATCATGGCAGTGAATTTTTCATACTGTGGTATATTAATACTAAAATCTGTTTGTCTGTTTTGCTTTTTGAATAGATATTCTATCCTTGCCTAATTTTATAACATCATGGATGTTGGCCATTTGGAAAATAATTGGTTGACTGATTTGCAGTCCTTTCAAATAATATTTATGAAACATAAAAAATCATATTTGTTAATATTACCACCAAGCACATTAGAGATATCCTTAAGTATTAAGAAGATTAAGAAGGTGTCAGGCTCAAGCTGGTGGATCGACATTTTTCAAAATACTAATATTTGCTTTAAATTTTAATTTTATCATTGGCAATGAATTCTAACAATTAATTTCATTGAAGTAACCAGGCTCATTTTTATTATTTTAAAAAATGTTCTGCCAAATACCCAAGTCTGAATATAGTTAGTCATTTTTCTCAAGGAGACATGGTATTTCGTTAAAAAAAATGGCTACTTCAGCTTGCAACGTAAGTGACATTTTTCTCTAGACAACTAACAGTCTTTCTTTGGCAGACATGCCTAACATGTATTAATACTTTTCTTTTTATCACAAGTAATATTTTAAAAATATGTATTAACATGTAGAAGTTTGACTAAATTAATGCTTAAACAAAGAGACTATTACATGAAATTACCCCCTCCACAAGTGTGTAGCAGTGAAGATTACTATAACTGGCATCATGATCTGCTGCCACTACCTCTATTCATGCTAAAGTGACGTCCCCATTGTTTTTTTCATGTTAGTTTTCAGCTCAGTGAAAACACAAATGGTTCTACAATATTATTATGTATATGGTTTTGAAGCATAGTCCCAGCTACTTGGAAGGCTAAGGCGGGAGATTGCTTGAGATCAAGAGCTCTAGAATAGCATGGGCAACATGGGGAGACTGTCTCTAAAACATTGCAAAATCAAAACAAAATAATAATATGAAACAGTTTTGACTTTGTAGACCCCTGGAAAAGTCTTGGAAATATGCACTGGGGTATGTATACATTGAGAACGACTTCTTTTAAAAATACGATGAAATTATTTTATTGTCTTAAAAAATATTTTAAAAAGCAAGTAGTTATGATACAAATATCAGTATTTATATGTATACAGTAACTAATGAACTAAACCAACAAGTATTCTTGAAACATTTACCCCCAGCCTTGGTCTCATTTTCATAAGAAGATGCTGTTATTTTGTGCAGCATCACTTTAGCAGCTCTTTTGATTGTGCTATCCCTTGCCCCTTTCCTCTTGCACATCATAATTCTGTCTACAGGCATCTATATAAAAAATAAATCAGCATATATGAGTGCAAGGAGAACTCACAAGAGCTACTTGGGGAGGTCTTGGTTTGTTAAGGGTTATATACAATTTAACACTAGCTATGCCCCAATGCCACAGTGACTTTGCTCCAGCCAACTTTCTACATTCATAAGGCTTATCATTCCCTTGCTTAAAACTTATAATGTGGGTTCATTGCACTGATAGAGTTCAAATTTCTTAGCAAGATGAACAAAGTTCCTCACACCTTGGTCCTAATCCAGCCTCTCCTTTTACTTTCTTGTCAACTCTCCAAGTGCACACACAAACACACACACATACACAACAATTTAGTTCCACAACTTGCTATTGCCTCAACATATATTATGCTGCAAGTCCTCTGTCTCAAATGTTTCCTCCAAATTCTCATTTACTTGGCATATTTCTCCCCAAACTTAACTCATAACTCATCTTTTCAAGGAAACCATCCATGAACATCGCATGAAAAAGGTCACTCCTTTTAACATTTCATTTTCTTTTCCTCCACTTTATCTTTTTTCCTTTTATTTTTAGTTAACACACAATAATTATACATATTTCTGAGATATAGAATGACATTTTGATACATGCATACAAAGTATAATGATCAAATTAGGATAATTAGCATATCCATCACCTCAAATATTTATTTGTGTGTGTGTGTGTTGTGGATATTCAAAATCCTTCTAGATTTTTGAGAATATACAATAAATTATAGTTAATCATATTCACCCTACAGTGCTGCAGGACACCAGAAATCGTTCCCCATTTCTTCCCCACTCCCCTTCTCTTCCTCACCTCTAATACCCGTAATACTACTTTCTACTTTCATGGACTCAATATATTTTTTTTTTTTTTTAGCTTTCACATGTGAGTGAGACTATGTGGTATTTATCTTTTTTGTGCTTGACTTATTTTGCTCATCCATGTCCCTGTCAACGACAAAATGTTATTCTTTTATAGCTGAATTATATCCTATTGTGTATATACACCACAGTGCTTTATTCACTTATCTGTTGATGGATATTTACATTGATTGGATATCTTTGCTATTATGAATAGTGCTGCAATAAACATAGAGGCATAGGTTTCTTTTTTGATATATTGATTTATCTTTTTTTGCATAAATACCCAGTAGTGGAATTGCTGGATTATTTGGCAGTTCTGTTTTTAGCTTTGTGAAAAAATTTCACACTGTTTTCCATAATGTCTGTACAAATTTGCATTCCCACCAATAGTGTATGAGAATTTCAGCATTTGTTATCATTTGCATTTTTTATTATAGCCATTCTAACTTGGGTGTGATGATATTTCATTGTGGGTTTGATTTGGTTTTTCCTACTGATTAGTAATGGTGAGCATGTTTTAGTATATCTGTTGGCCATTTGTATGTATTCTTTTGAAGAATGGCTGCTCAAATCCTTTGCCCACTTTTAAATCAGGTTGTTTGTTTTTTAGTGTTGACTTGTTTGAGCTTCTTATATATTTGGATATTAGTTTCTTGTTGGATGAAAAATAGTTTGCAAATATTTCTCCCATTCTACAGTTTGTCTCTTCACTCTGTTGATTGCTTTCTTTGCTATGTAGAAGCTTTAAGTTTTACATAGTACCATTTGTTTATTTTTGTTTTTGTTGCCTGTGGTTTTGATGTCTTAGCCATAAAATCTTTTCTTAGATATCAGTGTCCTTAAGTATGTCCCCTATGTTTTTATCTAGTATTTTTATAGCTTTGGGTCTTACATTTAATTCATTTAATCTTCAATACATTTTAGTTGATTTTTGTATATGTTGATTCTTGCCTATCTTTTATCCCCACTACTTACCTAGTGTATATATCTATTACTTATCTTGATTGTTTTCTGTTTTATCTGCTAGAACGCAGAGATTTTTTTTTCTCACATTGCACCTACTAGCATTTTCCTGGTACTAGTATTTTAGGTGCTTTGTAAATATTTGTTGAATGAATGAATGATTCTCTATAACATCTCCTTTATTAGCTTCCTTCACTTCAGTCAGGCCAATTTAAACAGTTTTTCTCTCTATTCCCATATCATATTCAGCACTATACCATTTGTCATTGTGTTTTTACCTTATTTAGTTTAAAACATAGAATTTTATCAGACTGTCAACCCCTTAACATATATAACTTGTTTCATTCATCCTTATTTGCAGTGGCTGACACTTAGTAGGAATTTTGTAATTGTTTGTTGAATTGAAAATTGAGTGAAGTTCTGTCAGTCAGTTGGAACTAAAAGTGTAGAGTAATTTGAAATTTGCACAAAATGGGATGCCTAATACAAGCAGCCATTTTAAGTTAAATAATAATATTGAATGGTCCTTTTAACATGTTCAAAACTACTGTTCTCACTGAAATAAACGGAATATGTAATATCCCTTTCTATGTTCAAACATGATTGTTATTAATTTGAACAGTCGTGAACCAGAAATTTTCCAGAGATATTGCCTTTAATGCCAGTGGCCCATTCTCCTTCTGGTGTTTGCCTTGCTCCTGTACTTCCTCCATGAAACAAGTTCTAATCTCAATCAGTTGTCCTTTTGCTTTCTAGGGCTATTTTTAGTCAAATCTCTATTTATACTTTCTAAGTTAAAGAAAGTTCAGACATCCACCACAAAAGGAATATTTGTCAGATCATCTCTTAACCAATGAAACTTCATGAGTTCATGAAACTACCACGAGTGCTGTTCCTGATGAGTCTGATTTGTTTAATTTACTATTAATGACAAAATGCTTGTATTTTCTAATGACATTATCCACATTATAGTTAATAAATAAAATTGACAATTTTACCTGAAGGAGTAAAAGCCACCCTGATGGTTCAGATATTGAGTTACTTCAAAAGAATGTAGGAAGTCCATTGTGAAGATGAGAGTGGAAGTAGGAAGAGGTTGGAGTGTAGAAGGAGCAGCTGGATGAGCTGTTCGAGGACACAGTGGGTTCCAAGGGTATGAGAGAAAACTGGAGAGGTGAAAGGGCACAGTAGAGAGTCAGAGAACATCAGCCTGAGGCCAGAAAGGTCAGACCTTTGAACTTTTGTTTTAACATATGTCTGTGAGAAAGTGTCTACAATGAAGACTGAGCTAAATGGTTTGCTTTCCACCCCAATCTTGATTATAATAATGGAAAAACTAATAGTGAAGAAGAAGAAAGTGAAAATTTAAGTCTTGATGGAATAAAATTAATAGTCAAAGTCATGTATGTAAACATTGTGTAACTTGTTGGCTTTCCACTTGACAATAACAATGTGCAAATGATTACATGTGATGTATTAACCATTGTCATTTTTAATTTGGTTAGACTTGTTCATGCTTTCACAGTCTGCTGTTAAAAAATAGCATCATAATCTGCCTATAACTTTAAAAAACAGATAAATTGTCACAAAAGAATTTGTACTTAATCACTTATACCAGATAAAATTTGATGTTTTATGAAACATATTACAGTGGAAGAGCACATTTATGCTTCAGACAGATTTTTTTGTATATTGTTTGCATTTTATGATACCTGGCACAGTATATCTGGATGAGCCCTCTGATCTTGCTGCTCATAGCATTTGGTTTCTGTGATTCAAGTTCTTAAAAATATGTGTCTATGTCTAATATCACTTTGGAGACATTTTCTGCAGAGTCAACATAAGGCATATAATGTAACTTTTGTTATCCACTTCATAATTCTGATATTGAAGATATGAATATTCAACTTTTAAAATATTTGTCATACACCTTGGTTTTAGTAACTTTTACCATAGGAAATGTCTGTTACAAAATGTCAATTCTGCAGTCACTACTAATCTGGCATGATTTGATAATACTATTCAAATTCTTTATCAAGGAAGTAGGTGCAGCCTCTTTGTAACATTAGGAAATGTTTGAAAAGAAGATATTCACATTTTCACAAATCAGCCTTCAACTTCAAACATACTTTTGGCAAAATAATGATTGTGTTCATTGGTCCATTAAGCTCTATTCTCTTGTCTGAATCAGCTTTCTATTTGAATATTGACAAAAAGGATGACCTTCTGTTCTGACCTTTTAACCCCACCAAGCTAATCCTGCCTTTAGTCCAAAAAGAGAGATGGGAAGGTGAATTTCCTAATGCATCAGTTGTATTCCAAATTTAAAAACAGGGTCCTTTTTGTCCTAACAAAAATTAAGATTATTATCACAATAAATAATTAACAATGTAGAGTTCCACGTATCCCAATTTGAGATTCCACAACATTTATGATATGATGATCTGCATAATATGCTATGAAAATCAGTTGTCATATATGTAGAAGATGCACTTGAACATCATTACCCATCAAATCAATAAACAATAAAATGAAATAGTTATATAAAAAACATTGCATTTTACTATATCAAATAAGCTGGATGTTTCCCCAACAGCTCTATAAGACTACTAAACCCAGACAAACATAAACTGACCAAGGATTTTACTTGTAGTTTCAAAATAAAAAGTAAAAATCCTCCCATCCATTCCTGACAACCTAACCTTTGGAGCTGATAATCTGGAATAGGACAGGATGCTCCAGAAGAGATATATCTGGGAGTCATCTCATGTGGAGGCTGAAGGTCATTTCCAACAAAGCAAACATATAATAAAAACTTAAGATCACATCTTTGACATATAGACAGCAGAATAAACTAGATAAGAATAGAAAAGCTTTGAACACTTTTATATGTAGTAAGAGAAACATAGTCACTGAATATTGCTCATTCTCTAAGCATCAGTGTGGAGTTTGGCAAGATTCTGATTTAAGCTGACTTTGCTTAATATAACTAATACATTAATGCATTGAGATTGCATCAACTTATAAAATGGTATAGAAAAAGCTGTTTTTTAACTCTAAAAAGTAAATTCATTGAAAAAGTAAATGTTTACAAAAATGCTATGAACATCTCTCATTATTTTGATTAATGTGATTTTCTGATTGGCTTTATGAAGATTTTCTCTACTATAATTATAGAAAAAATTAACCTCCTGTTATTGGACAAATCAACCTATTTATCAGAGAACACAGAAATAAATAAAATAAAATTCAATTTAATACATTTACATTACAAACAAAAACATAATTGCTTTAAAAAAAGTTCTACATCGCTTTGAGGTCTGGCTATTTGGTAAAAGCAAATCTATTGTTTACATGTACTGGCATTTTAAAGACTTGATTTGTATATTTTTAATTTTAAAGATATGGAGTACAAGTCATAATCGTACTAAAGACTTGATTTGAAATACTCAATTTAAAAAAATTTAAAGAAAAACTCAACAAAAGATGGTTTAATGTATTTGTTACATATAAACTTATATAAATAAACTCAATTTTATTTTTATCAGTCACTATTTTTTATTATTATATTGGCTCACTTTCAAATTGCAAATAAATCATGATTAAACAAAAATCAACTTTATATTTTACCTTAACTTTCCTATAACATCTCCCTTTTTTCTGTCAGAATATCACTCAAAATTAAATTTCTGAAAAGCTTTTAATGACAAATGTTGATTGATAATGCTCCTTATTAGGCCAGACCGTGGGTCTGTGATCTGGTGCCATGTGAAAGGTGCAAATAATTACACAGAAATTAAATTGGAAAATATAGTTTATTTAGAACATAAATTGGAGTGAGATAATGAAGAGATTCACCTCCCCAAGTTAGGAAAGTGGGCCAAATCTTAGGGAAACCCCACCAGGGTTCAAAGAGTCACATAACTGGACCAGGACTTAACAGAAGCATAGCCCCTACTGTTTGAGGTTAAATGCCTTTTAAACCTTCTCTTTGATGGGACAGGTCATTAAGGTGATTGGATGGTGGCCTGTTTTACATCATCATGAAGGGACAGGTAAGCACAGATACTGATGTCTTGATGATGGACAGCAGGCAAATGGGCGGGCTAGTCACATGATTGTTTCCATGGTGTTGGTGTCTGTGTCATGAAGGTCATGAAGGACTGATTAGGTTAACTTGGTTTCTTATGACTGGAGGCAAAACTTGGAATAAAAAAGCTAATTAATACAAAACAAGCTGGGGAGGGGGTTGTAAAACAATTATCAATAGCTGCCTCTGAGAAACTGGTTCTGTCCTTGGCTAGTGATTAGAGGGTAAATTAAAGTGAACTGCTAGAAAAACATGACAAAGCAAAGCAATGTTAAAATGGCTGCTCTTTGTCTATCTTGAATCCATTTTGGTCTTTAGTCCTTTTACTCCTCCTCTCCAAATTATCACAGTGCTGATTTATATTGATTAATATATGTTATTTGTAATCTCTCCCTGAGAGTTTATGTCTTCCCTTTGTTGTGAATTGCATTGAGGCATCTACTTAAATAACACTGGTTATTGCTAAAAATTTTAGATTATGAATTAACAAATTAAGACTAATAAAATGCCATTTACTAAATACTGCTTAAGAACCCCAAACCACACAATTCCATCTGAAAGATAATAAAATCACTTTTATATTATAAAATTTACAAGTTATTTAATTGCTTATTGCCACTTTAAAGTTGATGATTCACTAGTTTACCTTTATTCTGAAACTTTTTAGAAGGCAAATAAATGGCATGGACTTTTAGTACACTTCATTCTTTATTTGGGTGTTACCACTTGGTATAATCATGAAAAATGAGCATTTTTACATTGGTAATTATGCCTATATACCATTGAATCTAAACTTTGGGAATTAAAACTCCATCTTTTTTTTCATATGACTATTAATTATATTTGTTCAGGATACTGGAATGTGAGAAGAGTAAAATATTGTGAAAGATGATAATTTCTACTTAAAATGCATTCTATCATTCTGCTGACAATGGAAAAAATAGGAACGTTTGCTCTTCTTGCTAAGACTTTGAGAATTCTATTCACATACCCCACTGTTTATGTACCTTTGTTATTATAAATTATGGTTACTGAAGAACTTGAGCTTGAGGCAGAGCACTTATCAAGGGAATAGGAATTGGTATTACGTGTGCCCTTTGTTTGATTTTGATTCTTATCACCCTAAGCATGGGGCTGTGTCACGAATAAGTAGATTTAGAATTCAGCATCCTAATGCAGTAAAAACTAAATGACATTAATGTGAAATGGAGATGTTCCAAAAATTTTGTGGTCTGCTATATGGCAGTGTGAGTTATTGGCCATGATATCCATGGCTCTCCGTAAAACAGAGTAGTAGACATGTTATCTCTCTGTAGAATTTGTTGTTTTGAACTGGAGCATTGTATGTTGAAGAATGATACCAAGTCCTGATCCTGCACAAAACTGAAGCAATTCCTCAACACAATATGGTCTTTCCATGAGTCTCTTTATAAGATACATTCTGCAGGATCAAGCTGATACTGTCTCATGTCCTTCAAGTAAAGCAAGAAAAGATTGTATTTTACTATATTTCAACGCACACTGACAATTGCAGTAGAAATATGGCTCTTGGGATAATAGTTCTTGTTATTTAATATATAAAGTTTGAAAATCAATAGAAAGCAAATCAAGTCACGTGTTGCAAAATATGTTAAAATGTATTTTTTTTAATGTCTGAATCCTAAAGCAATAGGTTCCCATTGTTAAATAAAAATCTAGATGACACAGAAAAGGACCAAGAATAAAATAAAATTTAAACATAATCTAACACACAAAGAGCACTTTTCCATGTATAGCATACATACATATATGCATTAATATTTTACAGATGTGGTGTAAAATGTAAATAATAAATAGTTTGAATTATTTTTATTCACTCAACATTTTTTTCTCTTCCTAACAACTCCTAATTTTCTATTAATATCACCTCACCGTTGTGTGTAATCTTGGTGGGATAAAAAATTATACAGTTTTTTCCTTCTCCAACCAAGGGACTGGAAATTGACCCAAGGTGGAACAATTAAGGCTCTCCTATGATTTTGTATCTTAAGTGAAGTTGTAGAAAGATGTGTGGATGGGAATGAAAGACATAAAACACTGGGACCTCATTGGTCTCAAAAGATAAGATGGGAAAGATGGTTGAGTAGTTCCAAAAAAAAGGATGAATGTTTTTAACTGCTTTCAATAGTTCTATCTATGATGCTTCAAATAACATTATTTCATTTTTAATGGCTGAATAGTATGACCATGTTGTATGTGTACATTGCATGTATACTGTATGTGCATATACATTGTATATATGTTGTATTTTCATTTCATGTATATATGTGTATATATAGAATTTTTACTTCATTATTAATTTGATAAAAAATTTTAAATTTAAAATTCCTAATTACAAGTAAGTTAAAAATACTCATCCTATTTCTGATTATTAAAATATCTTCTTTTAATTATTTTCTGTACATTTTTTTCTAATTTTTTTCTATTGCTCGATGTGTTTCTACCTTATTTATTTGTAAGAGCTCTGTATATTAAAGATATTAACATTAGATTAAATATGTTACAAATATTTTTGTCATTTGACATAATATTTTAAGTATTTTTTGTACGCAGAAATTTAATTTTTTAAAATAGCCAAACTTACTAATTTCTTCCCGTTATAGTTTCTATTTTTGTCTTTAATTTTTTTTTTTTAGTTACAGGGTACAAGTGATGATTAGGTGCATAAGTGGTCTAGGTATAGGTAAAGTCTGGGCCTCCAATTGGCCCTCACTTTGCCTGGATCAGAATCAGGAAAACTTATTGATTTTTATGAGCTCCCCATCTCCTGGCAGTGCCCTATTAATGCCAATTCCTTTCTTAAGCTATCATGATAGGTATTCAGGGTCCTCTTATGAGTGAAAACATGTAGTACTCAGTTCTTTGTTTCTGTGATAGATCACTAAGTATGATAGACTTCAAATCCATCCAAGTTGCTGCAAAGTTCATGGTTTTGTTTTTCTTTTTGGCTGCATAATATTCCATTGTATATATGTACCACATTTTTTAATCCAGCGCAGTTTTGATGGGCAGCACGGTTGGTTCCATATTTATGCTACTGAGAATAGTGCTGCAATAAACATACATATGGAGGTGTTTTTTTGTAGAATAATTTTAGTTCCTTTAGGTATATCCCCAGAAGGGGGATTGCTGGGTTGTATGGAAGGTCAATTTCTAATCCTTTTAGGAATCATCAAACTGTTTTCCATAGAGGGGGAACTAGTTTGCACTCCCACCAACAGTGTGGAAGAGTTCCTTTTTCTCCTCATCCTCGCACTGATAAAGAACTTGGGCAAAGTCTCGGGGTATAAAATCAACATGCAAAAGCCTTGCATTTTATACACCAACAACAAACAGGCAAAGACCCAAATAAAATAAAAAGTACAATCTATACACAGTAGCCACAAAAAAAGAAAGAAATATCTTGACATCATCCTGACCAGAGAAGTGAAAGAACTTTACAGTGAAAACTACAAAACATAGCTCAAAGAAATCAAAGAAGACACAAATAAATGGAAAAATATCCCATGCTCATGAATCGGAAGAACTAACATTGTAAAAATGTCTATCCTACCCAGGGCATTCTACCAATTCAGTGCAATACCCAATAAATTACCAACAGCATTCTTCTCAGACTTGGAAATGAGAATACAGAAATTCATATGGAAACAAAAAACGACGAAGCATAGCCAAAACAATCCTCACAAAAGAAACGAAGCAGGAGACATCAAACTTCCAGTCTTTAAACTTTATTGTAAGGCTATAATAATCAAAACAGCCTAGTATTATGAGAACAGGCATATAGACCAATGGGATAGGATAGAGATTCCAGAAGCAAAACCTCAATTTCTCAACCAACTCAACTTTGACAAAGCCTCCACCAACAACCCCTGGGGGAGGGAGAACCTATTGAGCAAATGGTGCTGGGAAAACTGGCTGACCACATGCAGAAGATTGAAACAGGATCCCTACCTATCACCATACACAAAAATCAATTCTAAGTGGATCAAAGGCTTAAATGTAAGACCTCAAACTATAAGAATCTTAGAAAACACAGGAGATACTCTTATGGAAATTGGAATAAGCAATCAATTCCTGATCAAGCCCCCAAATGCCCATGTCATTAGAGATAAGATAGATAAGTGGGACCCCATCAAACTAAATTTTTTTAATTGTAGAAATTTGTGGGGTAGTTTAAAGTGTCCATTTCTTGAAGACAATACATTATTTATTTATTTATTTATTTATTTATTTATTTTTGAGTTGAAGTCTCACTCTGTCACCCAGACTGAAGTGCAGTGGCTGCTCCTGGCCACCGCAGCCTCGCCTGCCGGGCTCCAGCGATCCTTCTGCCTCAGCCTTCCAAGTAGCCGGAATTACAGGCATGTGCTACCACGCCCGGCTGATTTTTTGATTTATTGCAGAGATGAGGTCTCACTGCCCAGGTGGGTCTCGAACCCGCGGGCTCAGGCAATTCACTCACCTCAGCCTCCCAAAGGCGAGGGATTACAGGCTGAGCCACCGAGCCCGGTTTACAATACATTTTTATGTACTACAGTCATCCTCCTCTGCTAGCAAACATAAAATTTGTTACTTCTATCTTACTGTATGTTTTTTTGTTTTGTTTTTTTGTTTTGTTTTTTTGTTTGTTTGTTTTGTTTTTTGAGTTGGAGTCTCACTCTGTCACCCAGACTGGAGTGCAGTGGCTGTTCCCGGCCACCGCAGCCTCGCTTGCTGGGCTCCGGTGATCCTTCCGCCTCAGCCTTCCAAGTAGCTGGAACTACCGGCGCGCACTACCAGGCCCGGCTAATTTTTTATTTATTGTAGAGATGAGGTCTCGCCAAGTTGCCCAGGAGGGTCTCGAACCCGCGGGTTCAGTCAATCCACTCACCTCAGCTTCCCAAAGGCGCGGGATTACAGGCTGAGCCACCAAGCCCGGCTACTGTATGTTTATACGCTTTAACCCACTTCTCTTCATCTTACACTCTACCCACTCCTACTCACCCTTTCCAATCTCTATTATATATTTTTCCACTTTCTACATCTGTGATGAAAATTTTTAGCTTCCACATGAAAATGAGATTACGCAATATTTTGTGTGTGTGTCTGGCTTATTTCATTTAAGATAATAACCTCCAGTTCCATTTATGCTGCTGCAAATAACATTATTTATTTCATCTTTTAGTGGCTGAATAGTATTCCATTGTATGTATATGTATATGTGTGTGTGTGTGTATCACAATTTTTCCATTCATCTGTTGATGAACATATTTTTAGGTTGATTACTTTTTTTTGCTATCCTGAAGAATGACACAATAAACATGCAAGTGCAGATAGCCTTTGATATATTTATTTACTTTCCTTTAGTAGATACCCAGTAATGAGATTGCTGGATCAAATGCTCATTCTATTTTTAATTTTTGGAGAAATCTCCACACTGTTTCCATGGTAACTGTACTAGTTTACATTCCCACCCACAGTGTATAAGAGTTCTCTTTGCAACTCATCCTTGACAAAGCCTCCACCACCTACCACTGAGGAGAAGAGAATCTGTTCAGTAAGTGGTGCTGGAAAAACTGGCTGACCACATGCAGAAGATTCAAATAAGATCCCTGTCTATCCCCATACACAAAAATTGACTCTAAATGGGTCAGAGACCTACATATAAAACCTCAAACCCTAAGAACCTTAGAAAATGCAGGACACACCCTTATGGAAGTTGGAACTGGCATCCAATTCCTGAACAGAACCTGAAACACACGGCCATAAGAGATAAGATAGACAAATGGGACCTCATTAAACTGACAAGCTTTTGCAAAGCTAAAGGAACTATCAAGAGAGCAGGGAGACAGCCCACAGACTGGGAAAAAGTATTTGCCAACTCCAGGTCTGACAAAGGCCTAACATCTTGGATCTACAAAGAACTCAAACGTGCTGAAAAGAAAAAAACAAACCACCCCATTATAAAGTGGGCAAAAGATATGAACAGACACTTCTCCAAGGAAGACATCCGAGTGACCAACAGACACATGAAGAAGTGTTCAACCTCACTAATGATCAAGGACATACAAATTAAAACTACACTGAAATACCACCTAACTCCAGTCAGAATGGCCATTATCAATAACTCAAAAAATAACAGATGCTGTAGAGGATGTGGTGAACAGAGAACACTTATACACTGTTGGTGGAAGTGTAAACTAGTGGAAAGCAGTGTGGCAATTCCTAAAAGCTCTAAATATCAACCTTCCATATAACCCCGCAATCCCCCTACTGGGAATATACCCCGAAGAACTAGAATCACTCTATAAAAAAGATACCTGCACACATATGTTTAATGCAGCATTGTTCACAATAGCAAGAACCTGGAACCAACCATGCTGTCCAACAAAAGAGGACTGGATTTAAAAAATGTGGTACATATACACGATGGAATACTATGCAACCATAAAAAAGAACAAAATCATGAATTTTACAGCAACCTGGATGGAACTAGAGTCTATAATACTGAGTAATCTCTCACAGAAACAAAGATCTGATTATCACATGTTCTCACTCATATAGTGGACCTTGAACATTTATCATAACACTAAGAAAAGGATTGACAGTGGTGGGGTAAGGAGGGGAAGGGAGGAGGGATTAACAGTAGTCAATATCTATCTGGGAATGGGGAGACACCCTTATCAACAAGGGTGCCTGAACTATGTATATTTGTATACCTAACCCTTAACTGTACCCCACAATTTTAAAATAAAAAATGTTTATAAAAAAGTTCTCTTTGCTCTGCCTCCTCACTAATATCTATTATTTGTTTGCTTTTTTTTTTAAAGGCTACTCTGACTGAAGTAATATATCTCATTGTGATTTTGATGTGCATTTCTCTAATGATTAATAAGTTGAACATTTTTTCATATAACCGTTGGCCATTTGTATATATTCTTTTGAGAAAGTCTATTCATGTTTCCTCCATATTTTTAGTGAGATTATTTTTTTCCCCTTTTGAATTGTTTGAGTTCTTTGAATATTCTGGATATTAGTCCCCTGTCAGATAAATGGATTGAGACTGTTTTCTCTCATTCAACAGGTTGTCTCGTCATTCTGTTGGTTATTGCTGTTGTTATACAGAAGCTTTTTAGTTTAATGCCCATTTGTTTATGTATGTTTTTCTTGTCTGTGCTTTTGAGGTCTTAGTCATAAATTCTTTGCCTAGACTAATGTCCAGGAGGGTTTTCCTTAGTTTTTCTTCTAGAATTGTATAGTTTCAGGTAATATGCTTAAGTTTTTAATACATGTTGAGTTATTTTGTTTGTTTTGTTGCAATAGGGTGATAGGGGTCCAGTTTCATTCTTCTAAATGTGGCTATCCAATTTTTTCAGTACTATTTATTTTTCCAGTGTAAGTTCTTATCAGCTTTGTCAAAGATCAGTTAGCTGTAAATATGTGGCTTTATGTCTGGGTTCCCTATTCTGTTTCATTATTCTATGTATCTTGTTTATGCCAATACTAGGCTGTTTGGTTACTATAGCCTTGTAATGTATTTTGAAGTCAGGTAATGTGCTGACCTCAACTTTGTTCTTTTGCTCGGGATTGGTTTGGCTATTTGGTCTCTGTTTGGGTTCTATATAAATTTTAGGATTATTTTTTCTAATTCTGTGTAAAATGACCCTGGCATTTTTATAAGAATTGCATTGATTATACAAGGGGGAACCTTCCCACCCCATCCAAGGGAAATTTATTTATTAAAAAGTGTCTATTTATTCTTACATGTTTAAACTTCAGTCACCTTCAAAGTTCTCTCCATTTGATGCAATACACCTATCAAGACACTTTTCTTGTTGCTCAAAACAGTTTTAAAACTCATAAATTTTGAAGCCTTTTTTATGCTTTTACCAGTTTTTGTTTCACCTCTTCCACATTGGCAAAATGTTTCTCTTTGAGGACTTTTTCATCTGGGGAAACAAAATAAAGTCACTCAAAATAAAGTGAGATCGAGTGAATAGGAAGAATGGGACATGGTGGGGGGTCATGCTGTTTTTGGTTTAAAACTGTTGAATATTCAGTACAGTGTGTGTAGACACACTCGTAAATTAACTATCATGAAATGGGCAAACACGTTGAAAGAATCTTCCAAAAAAAAATTCACTGCAGTTGAGCACAGTCTCTTACAACAAAACTAGTTGGTACACTGATGCCAATGGGTTCCTAGAACACTTACCTAGTTGGGGAAGCCTATACTACAAGGAGCTCACCCTCCAAAAAATTCAGTTTTTTGTGGTCCCTCCTCATATAGTTGCTTTGGGAAGTTGTGGTCATTTTGACAATATTAATTGCTCTGATTCATGAGCATGGGATGTTTTTCCACTTGTTTGTCTTTTATCAGTGTTTTGCAGTGTTCTTTGTAAATGTCTTTCATCTCTTTGGCTAAATGTTTTTCTAGGTATTTTACTTTTAGGTACTATTATAAGTGGAATTGCCTCCTTGATTTCTTTCTTGGCTAGATCATCACTGATGTATAGACATGTTATTGATTTTTACATGTTGATTCTGTATTCTGCAACTTTACTAAATTTATTCATCAAATCTAACAGTGTTGTTGTTGTTGCTGTTGCTGTTGTGGTTGTTGTTGTGGCATGATGGGATTTGGTTTGGTAGTATTTATTGAGAATTTTGTTCATCAGCAATATTGACTAATAGATTTCCTCTTTTCTTGTGCCTTTGTCTGCTTTGGGTATCAGGGTAACTCTGGCCTCATAGAATAAGTTAGAAATAATCTTCTTTTCAATTTTTTTGTAATAGTTTCAAGAGGAAGAATGGATGAATATGCTTTTTGTTTGTTTGTTTGTTTTTGGTTTCTTTTTTGGTACATATGGTGTAGTTTGACCATGAATCCTTCCATGGGCTTTTTCTTGTAATGATTCAATCTCACTACTCACTATTGTATGTTCAGCTTTCTATTTCTTCCTGATTCTATCTCGGTAAATTGTATGTTTCTATAAATTTATTCACTTCTTGGTTTTCCAGTGAGTTAAGTGTGTATTTATTCTAAAGAGTATCTGATGATTTTTTTTATTTCTGTAGTAGCAGTTGTAATATCACCTTTTTAATTTGTTTTTTTTTTTTAATTTGAGTTTTCTCTCTTGGTTAGTCTAGCTAGTAGTTTATCTATTTTGCTTATCTTTTTGAATAATCAACTTTATTTCCTTAATCTTTTGTGTTATTTTATTAGTCTCTATTTCATTCAGTTCTGCTCTGATTTTTATTATTTCCTTTCCTCTCCTAAGTTGTAGTTTGTTTTGTTCTTGTTACTCTAGTTTCTTGAGGCACATTGTTAATCTGTAATCTTTCTACTTTTGATGTAGGCTTTAATTGTTGTAAGCCTCCCTCTTTGTACTAATTTTGCTATCTCTCACAGGTATTGATATGTTGTTTTTCCATTTTTATTTGTTTCAAGAAATGTTTTGATTTTCATCTTAATTTATTCATTGGTCCAAGGGTCATTCAGAAGTATATTGTTTAGCTTCCATGTATTTGTATAGTCTTCAGATTGATTTCTTCTTGGTGTTAATTTCTAATGCTAATCCATTGTGGTCTCAGAAGATACTTGATATAATTTTAATTTCTAAAAATGTGTTACTTGCTTTGTGACCTAAATTATAGCCTCACCTGGAGAATGTTCCATGTGCTGATGAAAATAATGTATATTCTGCAGTTGAATAGAATGTTCTGCAAATGTCTGTTAGGTCCATGTGGTCTGAAGTGCAGTTTAAATTCTGTGTTTCTTTGTTGATTTTCTGTCTAGATGATCTGTCTAATGTTGAGAGTGGGATGTTGAAGTCCCCTACTATTACTGTGTTGTAGTCTGTCACTCTCTTAATATCTACTAATATTTGTTTATCAATCTGGGTGCTCTAGTATTAGGTACATATGTATTTAGAATCATTATAGTGTGTTGCTGGATTGCTTGATTTATCATAGCATAATAATTTTGTGTCTTTTTTACTGTTTTTGAGTGATATATATTTTTACCTAAATATAGCTCCTGCTGCTCACTTTTGGTTTCTTTCTGTATGAAATATAACTTTCTATTATTTTACTTTCAGTCATATGTATCTCTATTGATAAGGTAAATTTTTTGTAGGTAGCACATTGTTTTATCATGTTTTTTATTTGTTCAACTGTTCTATATCTTTTAAGTGGAGAATTTAATTCATTTTCATTTAAAGTAACTTGATAAATGAGGCTTTATTCCTGTCATATTGTTAAATTGTTTTCTTCTTATTTAATATATTCTTTGTTTTTCTCTTTTTCTCTCATTGTTGACAGTTGTGGTTTGGTGGATTTTTGTAGTGTTACCATTTATGTCTTCTTTCTTTGTGTAATTCCTTTACCAGTGTATTTTACACATTTGTGTATTTTCATAATGGAAAATGTCCTTTTGCTTTCACATTTAGGATACCCTTTGAGAATTTCTTGTTGGGCTGGTCTAGCGGTAACAAATTACCTTAGCATCTGCTTGTTCTGTAAATACTTTATTTCTCCTTAATTTACAAGGAATAATTTTGCTGGATGTAGTGTTCTTGGTGTCAGTACTTTTGCTTTTAGCACTTTACTATATCATCCCATTCTCTCTTGGCCTGTAAAGTTTTTCTGAGAAGAATACTGCTAGTTCAATGGGAGCTTCCTTTAGAGGTGACAAGATGCTTTTTTTCTTGCTGTGTATTCTGTAGTTTTGGATTCGAATTCTAAAATTCACTTTAGACAGTGTGCTATAATGCTCTATGGAGAAGACCTTTTTAAAATTGCATGTGCCTGAATACTGCTGAGTTTCCATATCTGAATGTCTAAATATTCTGCTAGATTTGAGAAGTTATTATTTATTATTTTGTTAAGCAAAATCATTCTTTATCTCTTCACCCTTGGGAATACCAATAGTTTAAATATCCAATCCCTCTATGTTGCCCCAAATGTCACAAATACTTTGTTTGTTCTTTTTTATTCTTTTTTCTTTCTGACTGGGTTGCTTTAAAAGATATCTTCACTTTCTGAGATTTTATCTTCTGTCTGATCTAGTCTACTGTTGAAAGTTTCAAATACATTTTGATTTTTTTCAATGAATTTTTCAGGTCTGAAATTTCTGTTTGATTCTCAAAAAAAAAAATCTCTTTGATGAATTTCTCATTCATATCCTGAATTGATTTTTTTCTAACTTATTTGTATTGTTTTTGGAATTGTCACTAAACTTTAAAATCAATATTTTGTTCACCTTTTGACCTCAGTTACTCAGAAGGCTGAGGTGGATGGACTACCTGAACCCAAAATGTCAAGGCTGTGACCACTGCACTCCAGCATGGGCAAAAAGTGAGATTCCATCACACACACACACACACACACACACACACACACACACACACACACGAACACAAAAAAATCAATATTTTGAATTATATATCTGGGATTTCAAAAATTTCTTCTTGCTTAAGATCAATTGCTGGCTGATTATGTTCTTTTGGAGGTGTCATTGTTCTTTACATTTTCTTGTTTCCTGTGTCCTGTGTCAATATCTGTGCATCCGATGTAACAGTTGCTACTTATTTTTGAATTTACTTTTATGGGGAAGAGTTTTTGAAGATATATCAATGGTCTCGGTTAGATAGATACT
Organism: Carlito syrichta; assembly: GCF_000164805.1. NCBI lineage: Eukaryota > Metazoa > Chordata > Mammalia > Primates > Tarsiidae > Carlito > Carlito syrichta. The sequence continues at coordinate 319,206 of NW_007255316.1, read as the reverse complement.
TTAGCTTTGATTCTGGATGCATGCAAAAGTGTAGTCTCTGTGTGATTTCTTTGGTTGCAGACAGCATTATTGGTATCTGTGATTTTCTCACTGGGTTATAGTATGATTATTAGTGGACCGGGGTAAAGTTGTACTGGAGACTGGGATGCAAGGTAGGCCAGTCTTCAGGGTTCAGTGGTGGCAGCAATAGGATGCATGTGCCTGTTTCTATGCCTCAGGGAGGTCTATGCTGGCGCTTGTGTTGGAAAACCAGCAGGTTGATTCTTGGGCCTCCATATGGCTTGCTTGAATGTCAGTAGAGACAGTGGTGGACTGGGTGGGTGGGAAGGTTTTCCAGACCTTTAGCAGCCAGCAAGGTATGATAAATGTCTATATTAGTTGTGGAATGTTTCTCTGGGTTCTGAGCAGTGTGCATTGATGTTGGTGGCAGTTATGATAGGATGGGTGGATCAGTCTCCATGCCTTCAGGCTGTGCTTGCAAGTAAGTGCCAGCTGGAGTAGTAATGGCCCAGAGATAAAGTCAAACCTTAGGCTTCTGGGAGTAGTGCTCAGGTGCCTAAGGTTATACACAGAGTTGGGAAATGCCCAGGGTACCAGGCTGTACTCTGTCTCAGGGTGGGGGATAAAGCTAGGCTGGATGGTCTTGGGTTTAGGCCCCTCAATGGTAATAGTAGGCATCAGCCATGGTAGATGGAGATGAAGCAATTCTCAGGCCCAAGAGAGACTGCTAAAGTGAGCATCAATAGCAGCCACACTACAGCCCTGTCACTGGGCAGAGTGGCAGCTTTAATGTCCAAAGACTAAGCCAGTGGGTGAGGAATGTGTGTTTTTCTTCCTTCCATCCTGTGGGCCTCATCACTCCCAGCAGTGGTAACTCATGACCGTCTTGCACAGAGCCTTGGCTCTAGGAGCCTCAGCTACGCCAACAACCAAGTACCAGGGGTAATTTATGACCTGCTTGCATTCCAGTTTCACTTCCAATCCCTTCCCTGCACCAGTAGCTGCAGCCCACTCCTGGCTTGCTTCTAAGCCTCAGCTGAGAGAGTGTTCTCACCTCCTGGCCCAGTTCCAGCAGCAGCAGCAAAGTTTCCCCAACACCTCAGTACAGGTGCTGCTGGGTCCAAGGACAGCATGCAGTCTGCCAAAAACTAGATTTGAAAATGGGACTTTGCTGTAACTGCTTAGGTTCCAAAAAGGATGTGGGACCCAGTGCGAGTTTCCTCTTGGAGCAGTACCATCCCACAGCCCCTATGTTGTTTTTAGAGCTTAAGAGAGTTAAGGGGCTCAGCTGTGCTAGGACAGCATGATTCAACAGTGGGGATGTTGGCTGCTGGAAGTTGCCCACTAATCCTTTCCTCACTTTGGGAAGTTACTCTCAGCTCTCAGCATCCCTGGCCAAGCAGTCTGTTCCTCTTCCTTCTTACTTGCCTTTTGTGTTTGCTGTTACTTTTCTGTTGAATTCCAGTATTCTCTCTTGAATAACGCATTTGAAGTGTGATTGTCTATATGCTATTTTGGTTCTTTGAAGTGGAGAGGGTGAGTATGAAATGCTTCTAGTCAGCTAAACGAAGACTCTTTTTCTCTCTTATGGCTTCTATCTTAAAAGTTGGTCTCTGAGTTCTATAAATTTTTCTCTGAGCACAGCTTCGATTGTACCAGAGGTGTTGATAACTTATGTCATTGCTGTCATTTATTGCAAGGAATTTTTAAATTTCCACCTTGATTTCATTGTTGATCCAAAGATCATTCAGGAGAAGATCTTCTAGGTTTATTCTACTGTGTAAACAAATCAAAGAAGGTATTTGATATGATTTTGCATTTTTAAAATGTATAGAGAATTGATCTGTGGTCTATCTTATGTTCTATCTTGGATAAAGTTCCATGTGTTAATGAGAAAAATGTATATTCTGTAGTTTTGAGGTGTAATGTTCTGTATATGTCTTTTAGTTAATTTGTTCTTGGTTCTAGTTTAATTTCAATGTTTCTTTGTTGACTTTCTATCTTGATGATCTGTCTGTTGGTGTCAGTGAAGTGTGGAAGTCTCCTTCGATTATTGTATTACTATTAAAAGGACTGAAAACTCACATATTGACAACCTAATGTCACACCTCAAGGAACTAGAAAAACATGGACAAACCAAACCCAAAGCTAGCAGAGAAAAAGAAATTTAAAAGATCCAAGCAGAACCAAATGAAATTGAAACAACAATAACAAAAAAATTACAAAGTATCAATGAAACAAAAAGTGAGTTCTATGAAAAGATAAACAAAATTGATAAACCACTAGAAAATTAATTAGAAAAAGAAGAAAGATTCATAGTAGCTCAATCAGAAATGAAAGTGAAGACAACTGATACCACAGAAATATAGAAAACCATTTGGCATTATTATGAACACCTCTATACAAACAAATAAGATAAATGGATAACTTCCTGGAAACATGCTACACCTCAGTCTTGAATCATGAAGAAATAGAAACCATGAACAAACAAATAAAAAATAGCAAGATTGAAACACTAATAAAGTCTCTCAATGAAAAAAAAATCCAGGACTTGATGAACTCATAGCTGAAATCTACCACACTTTCTTTTTGTTATTGTTGTTCTACGTCTTAAGTGAGTTATCCCTTTGTAATGAAAACATACTGCAAGTCAGTGAAATAACTTGATATCCAAAGTGATGGAAAGTCATTTTTTCTGTTTTTTTTTTTAAGAAGTTGGGATACAAGATACAAGTGGGAATTTACTACATAAGTTGGTTGCATGCAGGTAAAGTTTGGCCTGATAACTGGCCCTCTCCCCCTTATAGTAGACCGGGTACTCAGTGTATTGTCCCATGTCCCGCTCCCTTCTCCCTCTCTCACTTAACAGTGTCCAATGTCTGCTGATCTCACCATTCATAGAAGAACTGGTACCAATTTTTGCTGAAACTATTTTATAAGATTGGAAGGGAGAGAATTCTCTTTAACTCATTTTATGAAACTAGCATCACCAAATTCCAAGGGTCAGGAAAAGAAACAACCAAAAAGAAAAATTGATTAACATAGACACAAAATTACTCAACAAAATACTAACAAACTGAATTCAACAGCACATAAAAAAGTAATCCACCACAATCGAGTGGGTTTTGTTCCAGGAATGCAAGGATAGTTCAGCCTATGCAAGTCTATAAAAATAATCCAATACATAAACAGAATTAAAAGCAAAAATCATGATCATTTCAATATATACAGAAAAGCATTAGATAAAATTCAGCATCCCTTCATGATAAAGACTCTCAAAAAATAGGCATAGAAAAAACATTCCTCAAAATAATGAAAGCCATATTTGACATATAGCCTATGTCATTCTGAATAGAGAAAAGTTGACCATATTTCTTCACAGAACTGGAACAAAGCAAGGATGCCTGCTTTCACTACTCCCATTTAACATAGTACTGGAAGTCCTAGCTAGAACAATCAGGCAAGAGAAAGAAATACAGTGTATCTAAGTTGGGAAAGAAAAAATCAAACAATATCTATATGCAAATTATATGATCTAATACTTAGAGAATCCTAAAGACTCATCCAAAGGATTCCTGGGCTTGACAAATGAATTCAGTAAAGTTTCAGGACACAAAATAAATACACACAAATGACAAGTTACTACTATACACCAATAGTAACCAAGCTGTGAATCAAATCAAGATTTCAATTCCATTTACAATAGCAGCCAAAAAAGTTAAAATACCTAGGAATATCTTTAACCAAGGTGGGAAAGCTCACTACAAGCAGAACTATAAAACTTTGATGAAAGAAACTGTAGAGGACACAAACAAATGGGAAAACATCCCATGCTCATAGGTTAGAAGAATCAACCTTGTTAAAGTGACCATATTACTCCAAATAATCTACAGATTCAATGCAATCCCTATTAAACTACCAATGTAATTTTTCACAGAATTAGAAAAAAGAATCCTAAAACTGAAACAGAAAAAAACAAGAGCCAGAATACTCAAAGCAATTCTAAGCAAAAAGTACAAACCTGGTGGCATGAAATGCCTGACTTCAAATTATACTAGAAGGCTGTAGTAGCCAAAGCAACATGGTAATGGTACAAGAGCAAACATGTGGCCCAGTAGAACAGAATAGAGAATCCAGAAATCAATGCAAATATCTACATACAACAAGTTACCTTTGACAAAACAGACAAAAACATACAATGGGAAACGGACACCTTAAACAACAAATGGTGCTGGGTAAATTGGATAGATATGTGCAGAAAAATGAAACTTAACCTCTCATCATATGCAAAAATTAACTCAAGATCAATTAAAGACTTAAATGTCTACAAATCTTAGAAGAAAACTTAGGAAAAACTCCTTTGGTCATAGGGCTAGACAAAGAATTTATGGTTAAAACCCCAAAAGCAGATGGAACACAAACAAAAAAAATAAGTGGGACTTAAGTAATCTAAAAAGGTCTGTACAACAAAGAAAAATAACCAACAGATTAAATAGCCAACCTACAGAATAATAGAAGCTATTCACAAACCATGCATCTGATAAAGGACTAATATCTGGACTCTACAAAGAACTCAAAACAAATCAGCAAGAAAAAGGCAGATTAATCCATTGAAAAGTGAACAAATGACATGAACAGACATCTCTTAAAAGATGTACAAGCATCCAATAAACACAAGAAAGAATGCTTAACATCACTAATCATCAGGGAAATGCACATTAAAACCACAATGGGGTATCATTTATACCAGTCAGAATAGTCATTATTAAAAAATCAAAAAACAGTAGATGTTGGAGCAGATGCAGTGAAAAGGGAGTACTTATACATTATTTATGGGAGTGCAAATTAATATAATCTCTATGGAAATCAGTATGGAGATTTCTCAAAAAAGTAAAAGTAGACATAATTTTATCTAGCAATCTTTCTACTAAGTCTAAGAGAACAGAGATTGTTATACAATAAAGACACTTGTGCTCATATATTTATTCACTATAATTCACATTTGCAAAGATGTGGAATCACCATAAATGTGCCCATCAACTGATCAGTGGGTAATAAAAACGTTACACACACATACACACACGGTATGTGTGTGTATATAAATAAATATATATATGTATATATGTACACACTATGAAATAGTATTCAGCCATAAAAAATGAAATAGTGTCTTTTGCAGCAACTTAGATGGAACTGGAACATCATCTTAGGTGAACTAACACAGGAACAGAAAACCAAATGCCACATGTTCTCACTTCTAAGTAAGAGCTCAACTAAGGATCTGCAAAGGCACAAAGAATGCGGTAATGGACATTGGAGACTCAGAAGGTGGATGGTAGGATGGGGTGGAGGGATGAAATATCACCTACTGGGTACATTGTGCACAGGTACGGATACGGATGGTAGGTACAGTTAAAGCCCAGACTTCTTTTCTGCTATACAATGCATCCTTGTAGCCAAAAACCATTTATACACCCTGAAGCCATTGAAATAAACACATTTTTTTAAAGTTTGTCTTTAAAAGTCCTCCATACCTAAACTATATAAATATTCATCTTTATGTCATTGAAGCAAGGTTTGCTCATTTTAATTTTATCATTCTTGAAAGTTATTTTACTATATTATATGAGATAATTATTTTATTTTTAATAATCCAATAATCAATAACATGTTTTGAATAATTAGTCTTTTTTCATTTATTTAAAATGCCCCCTTTAACATATAATGCCTTGCTATGCAAAGTGTGACCCAGAAAGCAGAAGCATTAGAATCCCCTGGGAGTTTGTTAGCAATGTAAAATCTTAGACTTCATCTCATGTCTACTGAATCAGAATCTGAATATTTGCATGTACATTGTTGATAAAGCACTGGTTTAACTCTCATTTGTTCCTCAGTCATTTACCAGGCAACTAATTTTCTTTCAATATGTCCTCATTATTTTTAATTTTTTAAAAATGATTTTTTTCTTGTTTATTCTTTGATATTAAGGTTATAATTGCACGGTCAATTTCTAACAAGGTATTCCTCTGAATTTTTTTTTGAAACTATGTTGGCATGGCTTAGATTCTTCAACATGCTGAGGGAGGATGTATCTATTCCTAGCATACTAAAAGGCTTTGTTTCAACTAGAAGTAGATCTAAATTTATTAAATATCATTTCAAAGTCTATTGAAATAAGCATATGATTTTTTAATTTAAAGATTTCAGTGTTATACTAATAGATTTGTATAAATTAAACCATCAGTGCATTACTAAGATAAAATCTATTGGTCATATTATTTATTTGCTTTTATAAAAGCTTCTAGACTTTCTGGTATTTTCTTTAAGGTTTTTTAAAAAAATTTACACAAGTAAGACTGATCTGCATATATTTAGTGGCACTGTATTGCACGTTTATGTATTTATGCATGCCTGTGTAGGTTACTGCTAGTTTCATTGTCAGGATTATTATGCCTTGATAATATGAATTGTGACATCTGTCACCTTTTACTATCAATATGCTTTTTCCAGCATTTTCTTATGAAAAATTTTAATCACATATAAAAGTAGAAATAATTTTATTGGAACGCTCATATACCTACTATCTAGATTCTACAATTACCATTTTCTGACATTAAAGGGAGAGGATAGCTTGAAGCTAGGAGTTCAAGACCACTATGAGCAACAGAGAAAGACCCTATCTCTACCAACAAAAGAAAAAGCATTTTCTTATAGTTTTGTTCTTACCTGTCTATCCACATATCTATCCTTCTACGAATACTTCATATTATTTTACATATTTTATTTCATTTTTCTTTTTTTCACATTTTAAAATAAGTTTCACAGGTAAGTACACTTCTCCACTATGTTAGCATATGTTTTACTAAATAAAGTTTAATACTTGTCTACTATTTTCCCTACTGATGTGACATTTGCCTATGATATAATGCATATAGCTATATATGATAAAATGCGTATAGCTCAATTGTTCAATTTAATAGGTCTTGATGAATTTAAATACCTGTGTAATTCAATCTTCTATCAAGATACAGAAAGTTATCAGCCTGCCCGGCAGGCCACTAGTGTCTCGTTTCTTTTCAGTTAGTCTTTCCCTGTCCCAAAAGACAACAGTTGTTGTCTACATTGTTTTACATTTTTTCACCACATATTTGTTGTCTTTGTTTTCACATGAATGGAATTTATGCAACATTTACTCTGTTAAAAGTGTCTTTCTTTTTTTTAAGGTATCTTTCACATTAAGATGGACAAATGGGCCATCTCTGGTCCTCAGCTAATATTAATAAAACTACCACAAACATTCCTAAAAAGTCTCTTTTTGGACCTTTTTAAAAAATTTATCTTGGAAAATAACTAAAGTTTAACTTCTGGGTGATAATAATTTTATAAGAAACTTCAACTTTTTTTTCAGAGCAACTTAATATTTTATTCTTTACCAACTATATATGAGAGTTCTGGTTATACCATGTTCTTGCCAAAACTTGCTGTTGTCAACCTTTATAATTTTAGTTATTCTAGTTAGTGCATAGTGTTTACCAAGTTACTTAAACAGATAATACCAATTATGGCTCTAGGAAGTTTGAGAAATACATTTCTTCAGAAATAACTGGACTGGCCTTGACAGTGTTTTTGGAGTCAATTTTTGGACATTTCTGAGAAAATTTGGACATTTTTAATTAAGTACTTCTTATCCTTTAACTCCTATACAATTTGATAATTATTCTTTTCATGGAAAATCTAGTTTGGCTTACATTTGTACATTTTGCTTATTTGCAGTTTAATGTGCATTCCATTTATCAAATTAATGTTTTCATTTCTAAAGTTAAAATTGTTAATTTAAAAACTACATGAAATTTTTTACTTTTCTATTTTTTTCAGTTGTATTGAGAAATAACTGACCAAATTATATATATTGAAAGTGTACAATGTGATGATCTAATGTTTGTACACATTGTAGAACTATTACCACAATTAAGTCAATTAACACATTCATCTCCTCATATGCAACATGTACCGCATAACAACATTTTGGTCAGTGGTAAACTGCATGCATGATGATTCCATAAGCTGTCAATTTTAGGTTTTGCTTCATTTGTTTTTGAGGACTTAGTCATAAATTCGTTGTCTAGACTGATGTCCAGGAAAGCGCTCCCAAAGTTTTCTTCTAAGATTTTTATAGTTTGAGATCTTGTGCTTAAGTTCTTGATCCATTTGAGTTAATTTCTGTATTTGGTGATAAATGGGAGTTCAGTTTCATTTTTATGCATATAGTTATCTAGTTTTCCCAGAAACATTTGCTGAATAAGGTGTCTTTTCTCCAATATCTGTTTCTGTTAGCTTTGTCAAAGATGAGTTGGTTGTAGGTCAGTGGTTTTATTCCTGGTTCTCTATCCTGTTCCATTGATCTATATGTCTATTTTTATATGAATACCAAGTCGTTTTTTTATTATTGTAGCTTTGTAGAAAAGTTTGAAGTACGGGGGTATGATGCCACTGGCTTTTTTGTTTGCTGAGGATTGCTTTGACTATTCCAGGTTCTATGTTGCTTCCATATAATTGAAGTATTGTCATTTCTAAGTCTAAAAAATGTTTCTGGTAGTTTGGATAGAGGTTGTGTTGAATCTATGGATAACTTTGTGTAGTATGGACATCTTAATGATGTTGATTTTTCAAATCCATGAGCCCATGGAATGTTTTTCCATTTGTAGCTATTGTGAATAATGTTGGAATGAATCCGGGAGTGCACACATATCGTCATAACAATAATTTTGTTGCTGTTGTGGGGTATATATCCAGAATTGTTGAATTATATACTAGGTCTATTTTTAATGTTTTGAGAAACCTCTGCTGTTTCCAATAGCAACTGTACCATTTTGCATTTAACTAACAGTGTACAGGTTCCTTTTCCCTCACATCTTTGTCAATGTGTATCTCTTGCTTTGCTGTTGTTTTTGTTGTTGCTGATTTTTTAATAATAGTCATCCTAACAGGTGTGAGGTGATACTTCATTGTGGTTTTGATTTGTATTTTCTTGATGCTTAGTGATGTTGAGTACATTTTCTTGTACCAATTGGCCATTTGTATATCTTCTTTGCAAAAACGTCTACTCAGGTCTTTTGCTTATTTCCATTAATAATCAGGTTAATAATATCTATTAGTAATCAGGGTGTTGTTTTTGCTTTTGAGAGGTATAGGTTTCTTATATAATTTAGATTTTACCCTTTATCAGATGTATGGTTTACAAATATTTCTTCACATTCCATAGGTTGCCTTTTTAATGCTATTTTGTAAATTGTTTCCTTTGTTGCATTTTAATTTGAATTAATAAAGCATTTTAATTTGATTTAATTCCACCTGTTTATTTTTGCTTTTGTTGCCTGTACTTTTGTCAAATTAAAAAAAAAATTGCCAAGATCAAAGCCAGAGAACACTTTTTGCTATTTTCTTCTAGGAGTTTCATGGTTTCAGGTTTTACACTTAAATTTAATACAGGTCCAATTTAAAGTTTTTTGTTTCGATATCTACTTTTGCTGTACCATTTATTGAAGAAGCAGTTCTGAGGGACAGTTTCCTCTTTTACTGCTTTCAAAATTCTGTCTTTGATTTTGACAGCTCAATTATAATATATCTTGACAAAGATTCTTTGGGATTGAACTTGACTGGAAATATTTAAGCTTCACATACTTGTGTGTTTATATGTCTCCCCATATTTGGAAAATTTTTTAGCAGTTATTTCTTTAAAAAGATTTTCTTTTACTTTCTTCCCCATCTTCAAATACTATAATGCAAAAGTTAACTTTCTTGATAGAGTCTCATAAGTCTCATAGACTTTATTAATTTTTCTTTTTCCTCCTCCGACTATTTTCAAATGACCTATCTTAGGTCACAGATTTTTTTTCTTCCGCTTGCTCAAATTGGATATTATGCTTTCTACTGCATCTTTTATTTCACTTATTTTATTCAGCAGCTCCAGTATTCCTGTTTTTTCAATCATTTCTTTTTATCATATTTCTCATTATTTCCTGTATTGTTTGCCTACTGTCATTGAGTTTTCTGTGTCCTCTTGTAGCTCACTGAGTTTTATTAAAACGATTATTTTTTTTTTTGTCAGACTATTGGTAGCTCTTCATTTATTTGGAATTGGTTACTGGAAAATTATTGTGTTCTTTTTGTGGTATTGCTTCCTTAGTTTTTAAAATGTTTCTGGTTTCACTGTGCTGATGTCTACACATTTGATGAAGCATACTTTATGAAAGTCTTCCAGACTTTACAAAATGGTTTTGGTGGGAAAGAGTGAGCGTGAGAGCACTAGCTGGGTTGAGTATGGTGGCTCTGGCTCCAGTGATGGCTCAGTGGCATAGTCTCTCTACAGCTCTGTTAGTTGAAGTCAGTGTTGGTGAAAATTGTAGGGATCTTCAAAAACAAAAATTGTGGTTGTTTATAAAGGTAGTAAGATCTGTTGGAGCCTTTGGTGCTGAAGGCTGCCGGGGTCTTTCTGATCTGTTTTTCCCAACAGAATCCCTCTTGTCATTGGTTCTGGACTGTAGACATGCTGCCAGTGGTGGCTGTACTGGTCTCTGAAATGTGGCAACAACGAAGCAGCCACAGGATGGAGTCTGGGGTGTAAGCATATATGAAATGACCATGGCTCTGGGATCTGGAACTGTGGTGGCACTTGTGCCCAATGCACAGGTGTGCCTGCTGCAACATTGGTAATGGTGTGCATGGCACAGGTGCTTGTGAAGCACTTGGAGAGCCAGGGTTCAGAGCATAAGCACAACCACAGATGCTTGTCTCTCAGGTCTGGGGGCCAGGGACTCCCACTTTAATGATGGCATTAGTGTCTTAGGTATGGGTTCTCATGAAGCAGTCACACAAGACTGTGCAGAGAAACCACTGTTGTGGAATCTGGGGCACAGACAGTCTTGCTGCAGTGGTTTCTGTGGTGCGGGGGTTTATAGAGCAACCACTGGAGAAGGGGCTAGCTCATGTTAGCTGTGGTTTTTATGTCCAAGGTACAGGCATTCATGTAGTGGCAGCAGAGCGGAGGTCTTGAACACAAGGGCAGGGTTAGGGATGGTGTGCAGTCTCTGGGCAGTGAAACAACAAATTCTTCTTGGTGGGTAAGGGAGCGTATGCACTAACATCTCCTTCTCCCAAGGGTCCACAGTGGCATGCCTATTGATTACATCAGTGGTGAAAGTTGCCAGTGTTTTTGTGTTATCCATGAAGCAGATCACTTGGACCCACACTGATGAACACTAAGGAAATCTCCGCTATGAAATTTGCAAGAAGCCTGAAGCTACTACAGGGATATTGTGGACGTTAGTAGCAAATACTGATGAGGTATTCTGCAAAGCAAGTCACTGGAAATTATGATGAAAACTGCCATGTGGTTGATTCTGATAGCCTTTGTCCTTCTTCCTTGTTCCTAATCACTTTCAGATGTCTCAGGTATACTGATATCCCCTCAAATTCTGTGTGATTATTCTCCATTGTTTGTGCCTCTCTGTTGCTGCTGGTTCTTGGATAGCTATTTAATTGCTGGGGTTTGGGGGGGGCAAGGGGGAAGGCAAAAGCTGGTATATCCACCACCTTGCAGAAATCACTCTCCAAACAGGTTTTTAAAGATAAAATATTTTATTATGTTCTTCAGCAAAGAGCAGAAGTTGAAAAGCAAGTGTCTTAATAAAAGGACAGCTGAGTTTTGGCTAATGTTATTGAATAATTTGAACGGTGAAATTGAATTGGCAAAGAATTAAATAAAAGCAAGAAAAGAAAAGTGAGCTACTTTCCTCATTTTTATTCAGAGCTTTATCATGAATTTTCTAAATATTTTACTTTAAATGTTGCAAATTTTAAAATAATGTACACCAGAATTTAAAAGAAAGTATAAGAATAAAATCTAATCTAAAATTTTATTTATTAAGATCAAAAGCTTTCTGCCCAAGATCAGGAACAAGACAAGGATGTCTGCTCTTGCTATTTTCTTGAACATTATACTTGAGATTCTAATTAGGTCAATTGCATCAAAAAAAGCAAAACATATAAGGATAAATTTAATAAAAGAACTGAAATAGTTGTACACTGAAAACTACAAAACTGTTAAAATAAGCTAAAGACTTAAATAAATAGAAATACATCTTGTGTCATGGGTTTGAAGACTTAATATTGTTAAAGTTGTCACATTTCCCAAATTGTTCTGAAAATTCAACACAATCTTATCAATATTCAGCTGCTTTTTTTTTTTTCCTTCAGAAATGGACACACAGTGACCCAGAAGATTCCAGGGATCCAGAATAACCAAAACAATCTTGAAAGCAAAGAAGTCAGGGGAAAAAAATCACATATCTCACTTTCAAGTCTTACCACAAGCTACAGAAATTAAGACAGTGGCATAATTATAGACATATGACCAATCGAATAAAATTGAGAATAAAAATTTGTCCATGTTTGTGGTTAATTGATTCTTCATAAAATATCATGACAATGCAATTGGAAAAAAATAATATTTTTTCAGTGAATGGTGCTGGGATGAATGAACAAACACATGCAAAAAAGTGGCATTGGACTTGTACTTCACACCATGCACAAGAATTAGTTTAAGATGGAACAGTTAAATTTAAGAGGTAAAATTATAACATTCTTATAAGGAAACATAGGTATAACTCTGTAAAGCCCTTGGTGGGATTGAAAAGTAGTATAGACATTTTGAAACAGTATGGAGAGTCCTCAAAAAATTAAAAATAGAACTACTATGTGTTCCACCAATTCCACTACTTTATATATTCAAATAAAATCAAGATGTCAAAGAGATGTCTGAACTCCCATGTACATTGCAACATTATTCACAATAGCCAAGATATAGAATCCATCTAAATGTTCATCAACAGATGAATGGATTTAAAAAGTAGGCCATATAGATACACAATGGAATATTGTTCAGTCTTATAAAGAAGGAAATTCTGTCATTTGTGTCAGCATGAATAAACCTGGAGAACATTATATTAAGAAAAATAAAGCAAGCACAGAAAGACAATGACTGTATGATCACACACATACAATCTCAAAAACGAACGCATAGAAGCAGAGAGTGGAATGGTGGTTACCAAGGACTGGAAGGAAGGAAGTTGAGGAAGTATTGATCAAAGAATATGAAATTTCAGTTAGATGGAATGAAAAGCTCAAGATCTATACTATGACATGTTATACTTTTGTATAGCATGCTGTATATAGTTAATAACAATATATTGTATCCTTAAAAATTGCTAGGAGAGTAGATTTTAAGTGTTTTTACCACAAAACATAAATATAAGGCAATCCTGTATATATTAAGTTGACCTAGCAATTTCACAATGAATAAATATTTCAAAACATTATGTTGTATAATTTACAGATATGATATTCATTTGTTAATTAAAAGTAATTAATTTAAAATAAAGTGATGTGTTTTATGTTCGATGAATTATACCTCAGTTAAAAAAAACTTTAAAAATCATTTATTTTGAGTTGTATACTAATTTCAGTAATCATTTCTACCACTCTGACTATTAATATTTCTTTTTTTTTTTTTTTGAGTTGGAGTCTCACTCTGTTGCCCAGACTGGAGTGCAGTGGCCGCTCCCGGCCACCACAGCCTCAACCTGCTGGGCTCTGGCGATTCTTCCGCCTCAGCCTTGCAAGTAGCTGGAACTACAGGCGCGTGCTACCACACCCAGCTAATTTTTGATTTATTGTAGAGATGAGGTCTCACCAAGTTGCCCGGGAGGGTCTTGAACCCTCAGGCTCAGGCAATCCACTCACCTCAGCCTCCCAAAGGCACGTGATTACAGGCTGAGCCACGGAGCTTGGCTATTAATATTTCAAACTGATTGAGAGCTAAAGCAACTTTTTATTTTCAGAACACACTATTTAAAACTGACTTCCCACAAAGTATTATTCTTCTCTTACAGATAATACAATTCTATCTTTGTCTGAGCTCTGTGCGTGCAGACTCAAATTCTTTTAACATGTCCAAAATATTTGTACATTACTGATTAAAATTACAGTGATCCTTAGAATGTATCTTCTGAATGATTATTGGTAGCTGCCTATAATAACCTGCAGTAAAATGTTTCTCATCAATGTTAAGAGTCTTATAAAATAATAGAATGAGGTGACCCATTTTACTTTTCCTTTTGCTTAAGAAACAGATTGATATGTTAAACTACTATGAATATTATTTTTAAAATTATCTAAGAAAAAGTGTTTTGAATAATTAAGTTGAAAAGGATAAATGATCCATTAATAGTAGTGACTCAGCTTTGCTCATTTTAACTGACAACAGACTGAGTTTTCTACTTAGAAACATCAATAGTTGAATGCTTTGGGGCAAAGGGAACAAGATAATAAAATTTAGATCAAAGTCTGACCCAAAGGTACCTACCAACCCAAGAACAAGCTCTTGATTCTCTTCTTTCTCCCCCCCCCCAAAAAAGCCTAAACCTAAATGAAATTTATCACTTTTCCAGTATTTCCCAGCTCAGGAAATAGTATGCCATAGTCATCTTTTGTCAATCTCTATTACCAGTCATATCCAATTCCATAGTGTATCCATTGCAATTTGATTGCTAAGCATAATGTGAATACCTGCATAATGAGGGGAACTCCTCATTGGATAGATCACTGTGGGAGACAGGGCCCATCATCTAAGGATAGAAACTGGACAGGGGCAAATACTCCCTCTCCTTTTTCCCAGAGCCATCGAGTCACTGGCCCATAAGTTAGGCTCATCTGATTCTTTGATTGTCAAGATTAAAGATGCAAAAATGCAGGAGCAGTTTGCAATTGTCCACAGTGAATGGTGGAATTGAGAGTCTGGCATGATGTCCTTATCCAACTATTTCTATACAGTGACTTTTGTTGTGTTTTTTGGCTGTCTGCTCTTCTTTTGTTTTCACCTGTGTGTGTTTTTTTTTTTTTTTTTAAAGATCTATTTTCCAGCTTCCCATCAATTCTGCTAGCTTCCTGGTGTCTTTCCAATAAATGTCTCTTCTTCTAGGGCTGGTTTCTGTTGCCCTTAACCAAGAAACTTAATCAGTACAATTGTTAAAGACGGGCAGCGAGACCTCATCTCTACAATAAATCAAAAATCAGCCGGGCGTGGTAGCACGCATCTGTAATTTCGGCTACTCGGAAGGCTGAGGTGGAAGGATCGCCAGAGCCCAGCGGGTGAAGGCTGCGGTGGCCGGGAGCGGCCACTGTGCTCCAGTCTGAACGACAGAGAGACTCTAACTCAAAAAAAAAAAAAAAAAGACTTTCAGTTTTCTTTCCTAATTACCCCGGAAACTCTCCACTTGTCTCAATTCCCCTCGCTCCTACCACCCAAGTACAAGTGACAGCACCGTTTTTTAATTTCCATTCCAAGACAATACTTTCCTGTCTTTTCTGCTGACATCCATGCAGATCCTATTAGAATCTATCTTCTACACTGCAGCTGGAGAAAGCTCTTGAAAACATAAACTGGTTTTTTCACTTGGCTTGAATCCTTCAATGGTTTCTCCTTGTTTTTCAAATAAAGATTAAATCTCTGCATGGCATGGTGTCTACCCACTTTTGTAGCAATTTAACTCTTTGCTTTCTGTGTTCTAATCTCACTGACGTGTTCAGTTTTTCAGATGAACCATGCTGCCTGCTGTCACAGGACAATTATCTGGAATTTAGTTTCATGTAGTCAACAAATCTTATTTGACAGGAGTACCACTTTCACCTAGTTAATTTCAACACAACCTTAAAACCAAAGCTCAGACATTCTCTGGATTCAGGGAAAGACAGGGTTTTTGTTATCAACTCCTACTCTTTTCCTTGAGAGTCTTTGGGCATCATTTGTAATTATATAGTCATTGGTGTGATTTTATTATTCTCTGACACCCTCAGTGGCCTGTAGGTTCTGGGAGGTCAGGAATCACATCTACCTTTTAGTTGTTTCCTAGCACAGTGCCTGGAAATTGATAAATATTATATTAATGTTTCTTCAATATTTATCAAATAGTTCACAGGATACGACTTGGATTTAGAGGGCCATTATTACACCTCTATTTCTAAAGTTAAATATTTATATTTTAATTTCTCTTTGCTATTTTACCTTACTCAGCTTTGTGGTTTATCAAAAGATTTCTAGAAGTAAATGTTTGCCTCTCACTTGTTTTCTTACCCATCTTTCCTTTGCTACTTTGTTTCTTGCACTATACTTCTTGGCAAAGCAATGCTTGAGATTATGTATCCTTATTTTATTGGTTACTCAATTTAAAGACAATCATTTTATATTCTTCTAAAGACTTCTAAATTGATCTTAACTAAGGAAAAGAAAATGCTTATCTGAAAAAAAAGGTAGCCTTTCTATTGAAGATTTTTCATGCAA
This sequence comes from Carlito syrichta, assembly GCF_000164805.1. Taxonomy (NCBI): domain Eukaryota; kingdom Metazoa; phylum Chordata; class Mammalia; order Primates; family Tarsiidae; genus Carlito; species Carlito syrichta. The sequence continues at coordinate 302,810 of NW_007255316.1, read as the reverse complement.
GCTTGACATATAGAAATATTTTCCCTCCCCCTGAATTTTACTTAGTCATAAGTTTTAGCTCAGATTTCAATTATAGTAGCTGACAAACATTTAATGTTGAAAAAAAAAAGAATGGCTGCTTCCAAATAACATACTGTTCTTTGAGAAAGATCACTTAAAATATCAAATTCATCTCAGCCCCATTATCAGTTGTTCTGAAAGTCTCCTTTGGGTCATTTATCTTTGTGATCATTGTTTTGATCCAAATATTGGCATTTAGACAAGACAGATAATATCTTAAAAAATACACGTGAATAAAAATGCACCCATTATACCCCTGCTAAAATATTTATAATATAAGAACCAAATTCAATGTGTTCATTTTTATAGTAACTTTAAAGAATTCATGTTTAATTAAAAGTAATATATAAATCATACTGTTTGCTAGCACTATTGACTGTGCCGTTTCCATTCTGCCAAACTTAATATAAAATTAATTGTTAATTTTCAGGCCAATAGTCTGCTCTTCACGAAGAAATATGCTGATTGTTTAGACATGAGTCAGTGAAATATTAAACTTCATAATTGAGGGCTTTCTTTTGTGTTGTCTTAAAGTAATTCTTAAGATTTGAATGTATAAGTTTTCCCCTACCATACACTGAAAAAAATGTTTTGTGATTTAAGTTTCTAGATATGTCTATGCATCAAGTATATTTCACATTCAGTTGAATAGTTACTATTTCAGTAAAGTGCACTTAGCATTAAGAGTAGTATGACCTTGTAGGATGGCAAAGGGCTTATCTTTTGCACAATCACACTCACAACAGTAGACTAATCTAAATTTTCCCCACTTTATAATACTTGAAGACCTCTGGGTTAGTCTGACCTTACATAAACAAATATAGCAATTCAACAGCCTTTCATATACTCATTCTGAACAAAACTTCAAGCCAAAATAGCCACCAACTTTAAAGTAAGTGATGATTAACTTAGGAAGTACTTGGCTATATCTTCAAGAAGGTTAACATGACCTTGAATGACAAAATGATATTACTTACTTACACTATATGCATTTCATGCACTGTTAGAATAATAACTATTTTACTTTTTGAAGGCCAGTCTGAAAAACTTGACCAGTAAGTGTTTCTGTGGTATTGTCCTCTTTGAACCAGAGTCCCCAACTGTATTAAATAACTTTTTATTGCTATCATTTTTTTTGGTTAGGTAATAAGATAAGCTCACTGTCTCATTAAATAAAAATTCAGTTCTCTTTTCCCAGGTAAAGTAAAAGCCAATTTTCTAATATTTCCACTCCATGTATGACGGTAGTGATGCCTAATTTTTTCATACCTCTACAGCATTTCTGAAGAACATTCCATCTTGCTGAACAAGGCTAGTATATTTCCTTGCTCATGCCAACTCCATTTCAATCTCTCTGTTTCTATCTGTCCCATGACATGGAATATCTTTTTTTTTTTTTCTCTCTGACATTTTCCTCTCCCTTATCTCTAGCTACTCAACACTTTTTGCAATTTTCTTTGTACCTCATTATTATGATGGATAAAGCCCACATTTGGGAAACACCACTATGATAGCATATAACCAGGATCTCTTAATCTACCCATTTATCTTTCATTCAGGAAATAAAGTTGAAATATAAGTGCAAATGTAGTTATTATACACCATGAATTCTATCTTTAAATGAAATAATTGGCAAGGTTTTATAAATTATTTTTAGCAGTAATTATTTGCAACCCATGCCCCAAATAATACTATTGTAATTAATACTGTTGTAATACTATTGTAATAATACTATTGTAAACAGTACTATTGTATTGTAATGACATTAATTGAAAAGCACCAACCTAGTCAAAGTAAATATTGTTTATTAAGATTCAACTCAAATCCACTATAATTCAAACTATATTCATTTATTTCTTTAGTTGGTTATTTAGTTTATTCGTTGCCTGAACCATAAATTGAACAAGGTGTTGAGATTATAAAAACAGAGTAAGTTAAAGTCCTGTTGTTTTCTGAAAATGATCATGGTGCATTCCCCAGTCTTTGTGACAAATATATTTGCACTTTTGAGTTGAGCTGATATAAAATTTCAAATTCCTCTTAAACATAGCTCTCAAAGCAACAACGACTACCTCTTAGAGATAGCATAGAGATATTTATCTCAACCAACATATAAATTAATAATTAGTAAGCTATAAGTTGTAGAGTCAGGTAAATATCATAAGAGCAAAACTTTATTTTCTATTCATTAATTTAAAATGTATAATCTCTGTTGAATGCCATTGGATCCTGTGTGAGAGTCAAAGAAGCAATATCTGAATATAAAGAATAAATAATTTAGAAGGAGAGATAAAATGTATGCCCAAATAATAAGAATACAAAACCGTTGTCCTTGTAGATATAACCTCCATGCATTAATTACTTCCATGTTCTCTAATTCATTATGTAATCTACTGCAATATGACTTTTCATCAGTGCCCCAATCTTGAGTGTCACTGGCACCAGCAATTATTTTCCAGTTTCAAGAACAAAGGACCCTTTATATTCTGCATATTACTTGACCATTTCATAGAATTTCATATTGAGGGTCAAGTCTCCTCTGTTTCAAAATACTATACTTTTGACTTTCCTCTTACCTCTTCAGCAACCATTCAAATATTTTTATTCTTTTTCTTCTTCTGCCTCTGATATTTGCTGTTTCTCATAGTCTTCTAGTTTCTTGTCTCTTCTCTTGACATATTTATTTTTTCTAATCTCAGCACAGCTGCATTGAGCAATCCCAAGAGACACCACTCACTTCATAGTACAAGTGATTGATGTTCCTAGAATTGTACAGGGCACAATCTACATGGTCAAACACATACATAATTGTTTTCAAATCAATTTCTGGTCTAGAGACTCTGGTCACCTTCTTTTACTTCATGTTTTGTTTTATTTCATCAGTTGCATGAATTAGCCTCATGCATAATTCTACCTATACAATCATACTCAAATCTGTATCTCCAGTCTTGAATAGGCTAAAGCCCCAGGGTCATCTTTCTTTCTTTCTTTCTTTCTTTCTTTCTTTCTTTCTTTCTTTCTTTCTTTCTTTCTTTCTTTCTTTCTTTCCTTCCTTCCTTCCTTCCTTCCTTCCTTCCTTCCTTCCTTCCTTCCTTCCTTTCTTTCTTTCTTTCTTTCTTTCTTTCTTTCTTTCTTTCTTTCGAGTTGTAGACTCACTCTGTCGCCCAGATTGGAGTGCAGTGGCACGCTCACGGCCACCACATCCTCGACCTGCTGGGCTCAGATGATCCTTCCACCTCAGCCTTCCAAGTAGGTAGAACTACAGGCATGCCTATTTTGATTTATTGTAAAGATGAGGTCTCAACCAAGTTGCCCAGGCTGGTCTCGAACCCATGAGCTCCGACAATCCTCTCACCTCGGCATCCCAAAGTGCTGGGATTATATGTGTGAGCCACTGTGCCCAGTGTGTTTCTAATTTTTTTACTGGACATCTCCACCTGAATGTTGTAGAGGTTCCGAGCCACATTGTGTTCTAAGCTACATCTATTATTCAACTTTCAAAACCTGATCTCCTTACTCTATTCAACAGTTTATTTTAGTTATTAAACATACATTCAGTTTCTTGAACTAGACGATTAGGAGCCAACTTTTTCTTCTTCCATTCTCTCCACCCAAATCCACTTGCCAACGTGTCTTGACAATGGTAACTCTTAAATGTTTTTAAAATCTGTGACTTCTTTTCCATTTTCATGTAATTTTATATATCGAAAACACGTGGTTCTCTTGATTTTTTTATTCTAGACTTAATGTGTCTCAATGCCACTAATTCGTTTGTCTATTCACATTTTGGTCTATTCTTACCATTTCCTGAAAATCTGTCTTTGCCCCTGGTGTTTTCTTTACCCAAGTGATGTTTCTTTCCAAACTCTTATGGCTATTGTCATGATTTCCTGGATTCAACGCAAATGTGTTCCTTTTAAAACTTTTACTGACCAGGCTCCATGGCTCAGCCTATAATCCCGGCAGTTTGGGAGGCCAAAGTCAGTGGATTGCCTAAGCTCGTGGGTTCGAGACCAGCCTGGGGAACTTATCAAGAACTTGTCGATACAATATTAAAAAAAAAAAAAAAAAAAGCTGTGTGTGGTAGTGCACCCGTAGTTCAGGCTACTTGGAAGGCTGAGGCAGACGAATAGCCAGAGCCCAGCAGGTCGACACTGGGGTGACTGTGTGTACCTACCACTGCACTCCAGCAGGGGCGATGGAGTACTCCAACTCAATAAAAGAAAAGAAAAATACTTTTGCTGATTCTTTCTTAGTTTGATTCTCTTCCATAAAATATTACTTTGTCATTTGCAAAATGGTGTGGCTGTGTAAGTACCACTGCACTCCAGCCAGGGCGATGGAATGACTCTGACTCAAAAAAAAAAACTTTTACTGATCCTTTCTTGCAAAATGCTTATTTTCTTAGTTAGATTGCACATGCCTCAGGGCAGTATCTAGAAGTTGTCTTCATTTATGTACCTTTATGATATAAAAAAGCAATTAACATGTAGAAGATACTCAATAAAATTTGTGGGAATTAAGTGACACTCCTGGCATTCATGAATTAAGCATTTAAGCAGATTTTAAAAAGAATATATCAGCACAAAGTAATTTTTATCCAAAGGTATGCATATTTTAATGTAAAATTTTCAGTCATTCTACTTATGAAATTAATGGGAAATTGACAAAAAGACAAAATATGTTTACCAATTCCTGAAACTCACAGTTATTGAGGTGCATAGTGATTTGAGGTAGTATTACCCACTTTGTCTTTTCCAACTCTTAATGACTAATAGGAGAGAAAGGTGATTTTGACTCCTGAAAATTTATTTGTTTCTGTTTCTACTCTCTTCTGCTTTGGCTTCATTGTCTTGAAAACAAACTGTTCAATAAACACTATTGATGCCCTAAAGTTATGATAAGTAGATATTAATAACATGTATCAACCCACACTTATTTTGGTTACCAACTCGCCCTTTTATTTCATCCCTGAAAATGCATCAGGAAAAATGGAACAATTGTCAATCCCATATGTCTCGAGAGCAGAATATTTTTCTCTTGCTAGATCTAGATTCACTCTCATTTTCCTCATTCATATTCTGCTTGAATTTTACAGGCTTCAACTCTATTTTTGCTTGTCCCAGTCTTCAACTTGGTTCTCTTTTTATTCTATCTTCAAACTATATTTATACCTTCCACAGTTGTTTCCCTTCATTTGATTTATGCAAGCAGAATTCAAAGAACAGTAAAAGAAAGATGGAAGAGAGACTGTAAGATTAGAAAGGATCCAGGATTCTTGTGGGAGAAACACATGCTATAATGTCTTTATTCAGATTCCAAAGTCAAGATACCGTAATGGAACCTTCCCATACGCTCCCATACTCCCTTACTCTCACCCTCTGCCCATGTTATTTAAAATGTGATTCAATTCATTCCTTCAGATACACAGTTCTATTCTGGACTTGAGGGATACTTCAGAGTACAACATAGTTCCTTTCCAAATATAGCTTTTATTGTATTCTTATGGTAAGAAGATAGGCAAGAATCAGATACATATTACCTTGGTGGGTGAAATGTGCTATGCAGGCAAAAAACTAGCAAAGCATGAGATAGAGAGATGGAGGAGATTGCATGATTTTATGTAGAATAGTCAAGGAAAGCCTCTCTACTGGGATGATATTTGGACAGAGACAGATATGAGGGAAAGAAATGAACCTTGGGATTATCAAGGGGATGAATGAACCGGTTATGGGAAAGAATGCATGCAAAGATCTGAAGTCTTGAAGTAGGAGTGTACTTGGCATTTATATCAGTGAGGCTCCCAGAAATATAATCTGATCAATAGTCTCTATGCAAAGAGCAAAGACAGTGTAAAAAAGTTGTTGGGAAAAATGCAGTACCTAGGACTAAGAACAGTAGATCTCCATGACCAATGTTAGGCCCAAAAGGGTGAGGGGTGAGATTAATTTCAGGAACCAGAGACAGAGAAGGATGTGTACAGGTAGATGCTTTGTAGAATTAGACCCCTTGAACAAAGGATGTGTGTGACCTGCCAGCAGAGAATATATAGGAAGGGAGATAGTGAATATATATATTCTAACCTCTCTGTCCTCCTCCCTCTGATTTCCTATTAGTGCTCCCTATTGACTGAAAACAGAAAACTATGACACTCACTAATGAAATCCATATTATCTCCCTCTTGGGACACAGAATAGAAGACAGAGTATGAAGAGCAAAACTTGAGGGATAAATGAAAAGTCTTCAGCATAGCAAGTCTGAAGGACCCAATGAGGCCAGAATGTCTGGAGTCCAATAAGCAAATGGAAGATGAGAGCAGTGAGGTAGAGGCCAGATCATGTGGGGCCTTGTTTTCATAATGTGAACTTTGTAGCTTATTCTGAACGACATGGGAAATCACTGGATGTTTCTGAACAAAGGAGAAGGCAAGCATAGAAGCAAGAAGACCATTTACGAACTGTTGCAATAATCCAGCTAAAAGATGATAGTAGCTGGGACTAAAAAAAATGGTGAGCATGGTAGGGTGAAAAGGGGCCAGATACTGGACATGTTTGGGAAGAAGAGCTGCCTCAGTTTACTTGACTGTGAGAGGTAGAGGATTATTGAGGCGCATTCAAGGGCTTGGGCAGCAGAAAGAATAGAATTGCTAGCCGGGCTCGGTGGCTCAGACTGTAATCCCACGCCTTTGGGAAGCTGAGGTGAGTGGATTGCCTGAGCCTGCGGGTTCGAGACCCACCTGGGCAGCGAGACCTCATCTCTACAATAAATCAAAAAATCAGCCGGGCATGGTAGTGCATGCCTGTAATTCCGGCTACTTGGAAGGCTGAGGCGGAAGGATCGCCGGAGCCCAGCAGGTCGAGGCTGTGGGGCCGGAAGCGGCCACTGCACTCCAGTCTGGGTGACAGAGTGAGACTCCAACTCAAAAAAAAAAAAAAAAAATAGAATTGCTATTTACTGAGATGGACAAGATTTCTGAAAGTGTAAGCATAAGGTTATTAGGCATCTAGGTAGAGATGTCATACTATAATTTTGGAAGAGGTTCGTCCTAGAAATATAACTTTGGCATTTGTTAGAATGCAGATTGTTATATAAAGCTATGGAACCAGATGTGATTAGACAAGGATTAAGTGTAACTAAATAACATTACCCTAGCACTGACTTTTAGAAAATTCTAACATTTAAACTTTAGTAATGCAGGAAGCACCCAGCAAAGAATATAAAAAAGAACTAGATTGTATGACAACAGGATTCTGATGGACATTAAGTGTAATTTGGTAATATATATTGAAAGCAATATGGGTCAAAAAAAGTCTTTGATTGCAATGAGAAAAAGATCACAGTATAGTGTATGAGTCATTGATATACTTGATGATCTTGGGAAAATTTTAAAGGAACAGAAATGTAGCTGACTACATTTTGGTGATGATTAAGACAATTTTTATCTAACTGTTTTTGAAATGTATGGTTTCTTTGAGTTAGTTGTTTTGGCCTTATTTTCCCATAACAAATTGATATTTTATAATAAGTTGGTCAAACACATATCTTGAACATAATCTGACTCCAAAATGGAGGCATTTAAGTTTTATTTCCCTATTCCGTTTACTTTTATATTATCACCTTTGCCATTAGGACGCTATTTGGAAGACTATGAAAAGTTCAAGAATTGTCCATACGCTGCAAAGATGCTTTCTTATATGTGAAGAGCATTTGTAAGATTCTGCTACTTTCCAGAGTATGACAGGCAAAATAGTGACCCCCAAAGATGTTCACAACCTGCTTCCAGATATCTGTGAGTATGTTACCAGACAGGGCAAAAGAGACTTTGCTGATGTGATTACATTAAGGACTTTTAGACAAGGGAGAATGTTCTGGGCTATTCAGGTGCACTCCATGTGATCACATGGGTCCTTAAAGTGAAAGAACTTTCCTGGCTGTAGTCAGAGAGATGCAACCTTCCTGATTTTGAAGATGGAGGAAAAAGGTCATGAGTCAAGGAATGTAGGTAGCCTCTAGAAAATGGAAAAGGGAAGAAAACAGATTCTGCAGGAAGTCATGCGGTCCTGCCAACCCTGTGACTTTAGCCCAGTCAGACCCATGTCAATATCTACCCTAAAAAATAATAGATGATTAATTTGTGTTGTTTTAAGTCACAAGGTTTGTGGCAGTTAGTTACAGCTGCAATAGAAAACTAAGATGCAGTGTCATGATTTTGGTTTAATGTTCATCTCAGTTGAAGGAAGAAACAACAAAATGTAGAGTTTGAAGATTTTAAATGAAATGCAGTTTCCTTCATTCATATTCAAGTGTAGGTGGCGGTCTAGAGCTGCCCAGACACTTACCCACTATACTCTAACGTCCTGAGAAGGTGGTTTTTATTCCTTCATTGTAGATGAACAGAAAAGCAGAAAGATTAAATACAGTCACAAGCTAGCCCAAATAATAAGAATAAGTTCAATGCTGAAACCTTCTCTTTTCCCCCCAGTGCATTGCCTCAAAGGCTTTTCAACTTTCTCTTGCCCATGTGTGTTATGAAATCCAAATAAAATTGGAAAGGGGATGGTTACACACAATTTCCTTTTGGCTGTTTGCTTTCCTTTTGGCCTTCTGCATTTGGAAGTTGGTGCATTTTGCACGGTCATCTTAACGCATGAAAGGAACAAACCAATACAGTCTAATCACAGTGGTCTGCTTAGGTCTAGCCTTGGAGAGGCTCTGTCTCCCTTAAGAAAAGAACAAAATTATCAGTTTGCCTTAAAAAAAGAAAAGGAAAAATGTGTTTGTCAACCACAATGAAAGATAATAGTTGGTGTCCTATTCTGCCTTTCCTGTCTCTTTAATGTTTTCCTGGTGGAAGAGGGGAAATAATCAGGGGCATCAGGTGTAGGTTGCCCATTAAGCTAATTAATAGTCCTGTGGGGAGCTTCACCAGCCTCCCTCTTTTGTCCAGTTACTGGCAGAAAACTGAGTGACCAGGTGGTTTTCTGGTGCTGTAACTTTGCCAAGGGCTGCTGGAGGTTGAGAAAGGGCTTGAACTTTTCTCCTGTAGATCCTTGGGTTCAGCCAGCTTAGCCTCTCAGCTCACATTTCCTTCATTTTCTGCTCCTCACGTGGCTATCTCTGATCATGGAGAATCTGGTAAAAGTCAGCATGTCAGTATTGCCTCTTGAGTTCTAAGATTCAGATTTAGTCAGTTATATTGAAATTTGACTGTTTTGCTTTCATGGTATATAGCCTAATTTTCATGAAAATATAATTGCCTGACCTAGGGGATGTTTGAGGAATCTCAAGGATCAACCTAGACTATGTCTCTCTTTGTCGTGTCGCTTACTAAGTGTAATCCGTGGTGGAAGTGACTTGTATTTCATTACAGGTGGAGCATCGTGGGGGCTGTTTATTTCCTATATATATAGCATATAAAAACAGTTCAATAAAAGGAGTAAATGGGATTGAGGCATTTGATGGAAAGGAAATGGGAATATTTGTTTGTTTGGGCTATGAGGCAAGTTCAGAGAGGAAGACTTTTGTTTTCTGAAACCATGGTGAGCAGCTCTGGTTTCATGTCAAACATCAGGGTTTCATGCAGGATGTAAACATTTCCTGCTGGCCAAGTCTGTTTCTATAATGGTAACCTCATAGGTTCTGTGCTACTTGCACTGTAATTGTGCCAAGACTTCCTGTATTCAACAGGGGAGGTTAAAAGTCAGTCTGGTTTCGCAGCTGTTTTGGGTAAGAATTGGCTTTCCAGCAGCTCTAGAAATTTACAGTTATACTCTTCAGAAAAACATTAATCACTGGTTATCATCTCACAGGGACATTGTGGAGCTGTCTGGAATGAAGCTGGAAATGTGCCTCTGTGTATGTGTGCGTGTGCATGCGTGTGTGTGTGTGTGTGTGTGTGTGTGTGTGTGTGTGTGTGTATCATGGTGATAGTGGGGTGCTCATGGGCATTAATGTTAAGAGGGTCATTAATGAATATAGATAATCGTATTGTTTCATTTCATAATTTTTTCAAGCACACATTAAGGTAAAAATAAGCAGAACTGAAAGTTCAAAAGCGTGAATCTTATTTTCCCTTTGACTTATAGTAAATTTAAAGATAATTCATCTTCATTTTTGTTTAATCTCAATTTGGCACCGATTCTCAACACTTTAGCTTTCGTTTTATCTTTTCTCTAGTGTCTCTCAAGTAGTTATTGATTTACAAACAGATGCTTAAATGCAAGGAAGGTGAAGAGACTTTGATTTAAAGCAATCCTGTGATTAAAAATAAAATCATTTTGAGAAACAGAAAAACTGTAGATAGCCCAAATAATAAGAATAAGTTCAACACTTATCATTCAACATTCTTATCCTCTAATGGATTCATTTAATGGGTCTGTGTTTTCATGCTTCAGTTCCTTCTTAAATTGGATGCTTCTTCTGTTCCTTTGCAGTTTTCCTAACTTGTGCCCTAAAAGATAATATGAGCTGTCTTTGATAAACCCATTTTAGAGCTTGCCCTGTGATCTGGATCACAACGTTGACACTGAGAATTATGTTCGTTCCCTTGACAAAGATTGACAGAAATGGCAGAACAAACGTAAGAGATTTTAAAAGTACTTGAAAGAGAAAACATCCCAGGGGCCTTTCTGACTAATAAGATGTGCTGTGCACATTTCTCCTCAGGAGGCAGAGGAAAGCTTGAAAAGAAGGATAGCGTAAAGTTATCACAAATATTTTAAATAGACTGTGCCATTCTAAGGATAGCTAACATGGTAACTAAAAAAAACCAGAGTGGAAAACATCAACATAAATGGTGAACATTGCATTGTATCAATATGAATTATCCAAGTCTCCTGGCTATTCTGGGAGACTGTAAATTAAAAGATGTGTGTGTAGGAGGCTTTCTAGAGAAGTAAGTCTATGTTCTCTCCCATACTATCCTCACTCAAAAATTAATGAAGAAGAAAAAAATTGTAATTGTGTTTAGGTTTTTAACAAGAGAAAATAAGATTAAAAGCTCCCATCTGACTAGGCATAGTGGCTCACACTTGTAATCTCAGCAGCTTGGAAGACTGAGGTGGAGACATTTTTTGGGGCCAGGAGTTTGAGACCAGCGTAGGCAACATAATGAGACCTCATCTTTACAGAAAAAAATAATAATAAAAAAGAAACTTAGCCAGTGTTGGTGGTACATACTAGCTACTTGGGAGACTGAGGCAGGAGGATTCCTTGAGCCTAGGAGTTTTCATTTGCAGTGTGCTATGATCATGTCACTTACTTCAGCCTGTGTGACAGTGAGACCCTCTCTCTAAGGAAAAAAGAAAAAGCTCCCAACAAATACTTTAAGTTCTATAAATGTTATCATCCTTGATGAAGATGGATCTTTCCTTGGTCCAATAGGAAAAGCATAATTACTTATTCATAAGTAGAATTTTGTATTCATGGAAGAAAAAAATTCAGTCTTGTATGAAATAAAGTTTATTATGTGGTGATGTGGTAGACTCTAGCCACATATGGCCATTGAGCATTTAAAATGTGACTAATTTGAGTTGAGATGTATTAGTATTAGAAAGGGTAAAATATATACATTATTTCAAATCCTACACGAAAATATAAACTATGTCAATGATATTTTATATATGTCAATTATATTTTATGATTGCATGTTGAGATGACAATGATTTGTACATAATTGGTTAAATACAATTATTAATAAAATTAATGTGTTTAAATTTTAACATTCTTATTCAAAATTTTTATATTACAATTTAGTTTAGAGTTGCATAGGTAGCTCATTTCTGTTGAGCGGCACTGACCTAAAAGCTAGTCTTGGATATTTGTATCTCTATAACTTCAAGCACTGAAGTTACTTTAAAAAATAAGGAACTACGGGATTTCAATCTTAAGCAATAAAAGAAAGAATAGACTTTGACTTGGATATATGGAGAAAAAATTCCAGAAAGAAGGTGAGTGATAGAGTCAGGGAATCCAAAACATGGGAGAAAGCAGGGGGAAAATGTCAGATGATGAAGTATGAATGCAGAATGTCAAGAATGCCACAACGCGCGTGCGTGCGCACGCGCGCGCACACACACACACACACACACACACACACACACACACACACCCCACACAACACAGAGCTGGCATCCTCATGATTTGTTGCCCTGGTCTGCAGGTCTCATTTATTTGATATCCAAGCAGATTCAGCCAAGCCAATGATTTTGTGCTACTGCTCATGAAATTTCTTCTTGTTACTTTAGGTGGATTCACTTTGACAGTGCAAATTATTATTATTATTAAATATACCTTTAGCATTTTATAAATACCGAGGCAGTCATTGCTCACATTGTTATTTTTCTCTGTTGGTATCTTTCATGTATGGTACATCAGCCAAAAAGTCTAAGTCTAAAATGTCAAAGTGATTTGACAAATCTAATAATCATATTTTATCCCATTCTGAGTCTTCAAAGTTATGTGGAAGAAATATAATAAAAACAGATTCTGAAAAGGTACTCAAGCTCTTATCCTTCCTTGCATGATCAGAATAATCAAAAGATATATACCACCCCAAAATTAACTTCCACCGCTCCCTTGGCCTTAGAGGAATAAAACTATAGTTTTTAGTTCTACAGATCTTTTAAGCCTTCACCAGCATCAATGTTGAGGAAATTAAACAATTAATCTTTCTTTTAATTGTATGGGAATGTCAGTCAGTGAAGTAAACACAACTCATTCCACTCTTGCTCAATGAAAGTTATCTACTATGAAGGATTAGCTGCCATGTTCAACAATAACGAAGCTCTTGTTTTCCAATAAAGAGGTTAATTGGCTTCAGAGAAAATACATGTACAGAGGACATAGGCCTAATATTGGTTTTGCAAAGGCCTTGTGTGAAGGAAGTTAATGTTTCCTGTTTATTAGCTGTTTTACAACAATCTGCCCTTGACCAATAATTATGCTTACATAGCGGATGCTAATATGTGTCAGTGCAATAGCCACTTAACGTGTCCTCTGCACCTGTGTACAATTGAGTTTGTCATCATTCCACACAGTCCTTAGCCCTCACTTTTTGGGTGTTGTTTCCTGTCTATAAATGGACAAAGTGCCTGGACAAAGCACCTGGATGGTAGAAACTACAGTGTCAAAAATCAGGCTGCCTTTCCAGGACTTGTTTTCTTAAATTCTAAATGTAACCATCTGTTCTGCAGGTCTCTGTGGTTAAAAACAAGAATAACAAAAGTAGAGGATCATTTCTAAACTTACATAATTTTTCAAGGAAATTAAAACCGGTGTCCCACGGATGGACGTTCATTGGGGAGGTACCTCTGGAGTTTTAATAGCATATGAATCACTGCGGGGTCTTTTAAACTGCAGATTTAGGCAGGGCCTGGTAATATGCATCTCCTTCAAACTCCCAGCTGATCCTGATAATTCTGGCTCATGAAGTAAACATTGAGTAGCAAGGTACTGGGTCTCTCTAGGGCTACAATTATCATTATAATTATATACTGAAATTTACTGAGGTATAAGCAAGTTATTATTTTCTGGGTAGCAACCATGCCTTTTGTTTCCACTGAAAGACTAATAAAGCTTGCTTACAGTGTACATAGAAACCCTCTGATAAATTTTGTGAAAGACAACTCACTAAGACCTATTTTGTCCATGATGATGTTCTAAGTCAGTGGTCCCCACCCTTTTTGGTGACAGGGATCAGTTTGGTAGAAGATAATTTTTCCACAGATGGTGGGGATGGTTTTAGGTTGATTCGAGTACATAACATTTATTGTGCATTTTATTTCTATTGTTATTAAATTGTATATATAATGAAATAATTATACAACTCACCATAAAAAAGCACACGGATGGAAGTGGTAAACAAAATAATGGGTGGGCCTTGCACAGACTAAAATAAGTGTCAGATTCTGACTTCAACCCTGCCACCAGATGCAGCTGTACAACTAAAGTACATCCACTCACTTGTTACTCACTGATAGCTTTTTATATGAGGTTATAGGCAACTGATTTATGATGTTCTCTGTGCAATCAAACCTCACTGCTAATGTTAATCTCTATTTTCAGCCACTCTCCAGCACTAGCATCATTCCCTCAGCACCACCTCAGATCATCAGGTATTAGATTCTCATAAGGAGTATGCAACCCAGATCCCTCACATGTGTGGTTCATAATAGGGTTTGCATGCCTCTGAGAATCTAATGCCATCACTGCTCTGACAGAAGGCAGCACTCAGAACTCGGTGGTAATGTGAGTGACAGCGATCAATTGTAAATACAAATGAATCTTTGCTTGCTTGCCTGCCAATCACCTCCTGCTGTGTGGCCCAGTTCATAATGGGTCACCCATTGGTACTAGTCTATGGCCCAGGGATTGGGGATCCTCTGCTCTGTCACATAGAGTAATATACATTAAATACAAATTTAAGAAAAATGATTTTAAAAAATACAGCAGTCAGCATTCCCAACTGAGACAATTAGATTCATTAACTCCTTGAGCTCTACCTCCCACCTTATTTACCTTCAGTTCCTTCCTTTTTCCACACAATATTGGTTCCAGTTTGCTCACCTCACCTTATTCTGAGAACATATTAACTAGGTTTCAAGTGACTCTTTAAAAACCATACTATGTCATATATAGGGCACATAAAGTTCATTGATGGCAAGAAACAAGAATCCGGAACAGTAAAGATCTCTGAGACTTTACACTTTTTTAAGTAGAAGAGAGTACCCCTTCTTGTTAAGTATTTGTGATGACTTTGGGAACTATTCATATTCGTTTCTTCAAAAATGATAACCAAGATGAAGAGACTAAGTAAAAACAGACTGAAGGACAATCACCAAGCTAATTTTCTTTCACCATACAAGTTTTCAGCAACAGCTCTAAACTAGCAACTTTTCAATTAAGTCCAATCTGCCATGGTGGAGAAAACAGTGTGGCCAACAGGCCTTGCAAAGAGATTTGGCAGTGAGTGTCCAAGTTAGTATTTTTAACTGAAAATATGCTGTATTTATTTAAACAGTTTTTTAGGGAGTGCTGCATATTTTTATTCCTTTGTAGGCATTTATGCCATTAATTTATACAGTACACAATAAGACACTACAAGTTCAGTATTGGAATCTCTGTTTTTTAGTCTGTCCCATGTCTGTAAGTTTGCCTTGGTGGCAGTAAAGCAAAATGATAAAATAATTTTTTCTTCCTGTCTTGCTCTCCCTGCCATAATGGGAGACATTTTTGTCCTTGAGAATGTGAAGTGTCCAAATCATCTCTGAGCCCAGTTCATGGTCGGCACTTGAAGGGAACAGTCTGAGACTGCAGAAGCCTCTTAAACCATCCTACCACAAATCTGTTCCAATATAAAAAGACAGGAAATAATGCATCCCTTCCTGCTTTAAACTGTAGTGACATGACGCCATTATTGTAGTATAAAGTACCTTCTTTTTCAAGGTTGTTCTTGAGAGCTGTAGAATTGTACGTTTCAAGAGACTGCATTATTAGCAAGGTTTGTATTATAAAAAACATAGGGGTCATAAATTAATGGCATCGATATCCCCTGGAACTAGACACTAGCCGTGTTTAGTTAGAGTCGCTCTTATCACCACATTTCAGTAATGTGGATTGGCTGTATCATTAGTTCCATAACACAAGTTCCAGAACCTAGCACTGGGGGCATGTCAATCATTTCATGTTCTTCTTCACCTCTCCCACTTCTTGCCTCCCCCATACTTTCTCTGTCCCCCCTCTCTTGTTTAATTGGGATCACCTGATAAATAAGGTTACACATAAATCTAAGCTTGCAGGTAGAATCTCACTTTCCTTTACTCGATGTAATATAATCAGATTTAGCAGGGGAAGAGGCATACACATACCAATATTTTATTGAGGGCAAGCTGCCTCACATTCTTTCAACTGTTGAATGTCCCTTAATTTATTTCAGAAGTGAAGCCTATGCAAATTTTTCCATTATGAATTTTCAGTTTCAGGAATTTTTTTTTTAGGTCTTCAAGTTCATCTTGTTCATGTGTTGATTATGGAGAGTATGTATCTGTTCAAGGTATAAATTTCCTTTTTGAGACTCTCAGTGTGGACCTTCACGCAATAGCTGTGTTGGGACAATGACTATAATTTTTATAAATAAAGTAGTAACTGACTGGCCCACATGGATGTGCGCTGCTCTGTGGGATATGGGGTCACGTAAAAGCTAAGCACGTGAGCAACACAGAGGGAAAGGTAGCTTTGTGTTGGTGGTTCTGCATTTCGTTAAAAAACAACCCTCACTGAGGCTGACTTGAGCTCTACTATAAACATGCCAAGCAAAGAAATTGCAGGGTTTGGGGGCATACTTCATAAGGCACCATAAGGTCTATTTCCAGAAACTAACATAACAGTGAGTAACACTAAATGCTGCTAAGGAACTTGCAATATTTTGCACATATGGACTGACTATGTGGCAGCATATATAAATATTTCATTTGCTAATTGCAGTTAGTTGTCAGATTGCACATGAACAGACAGAATGACATATGAGAAATTCCAAGTACACTGTGTAACAGGACATACAGCTGAAATATAGTTTTCTCATACTTGGCGAGATTTGAGCTCAGCAAGCATAACTTTTTCTTGTTCATCCATTAAGATTAAAGTATTTAAAAATTACCAAATTGAGAATGTTATTATGCTGTCATGTTCACGGACCAACGCCAAAAGGAAAGTTAGAATCTAGAGCTTAGGAGGCACCAGCTCACAAGTTACTTGATGTTATTCAGAAGTGATTGATAGTTCAACATCTGATTTCCCCCCAAGTAAGACACTCAATACCTCTCTATCACCTTGGCGCTTAACTGATGAGCTACTTGGAAAGGAGAAGAAATAGGAAACAAAGCAATTTAAAAATTACAAAATTTTTGAAAATTTAATTCCCAACTCAACTATTTATAGTTTTCAAGGCAAAGAAGAAAGAATTAGAAATGTTTAGAACTGGAAGAGAAGGGACCAAATAAATAATTTTACTAAATTTCAAAGACTTCTGTTTTTTCCAGCATGTTATGCTGTCTTGATCACTAATAGACCTCTTTAGTTTGTCACTGGAATATGATTTGGGAAACCATATTCTAGTTTGTCACTAGAATATGATTTAGTGAAATGAGGCTGAGTTTTTTAGGGTGATTTCTTAGTTCAAATTCTGGCTCAGTCTCTTTTCACCATCTAGAAAATGAAGATGACTAAACCTCATTTCCATAAATAATTTAAAAATTAGAAACAAAGTGCCATAAACCTAAGAAACAAAATGCCATAAACCTAAGAAGTTCAGAAAAGTGGCAGTTTTTGTTATCTTTGTATTCTTAACACAGTATGCAATAGAAAAATGAACGAGTGAGGGAATAAATAACAGATTGCATCAGAATGAATAAGTAAAGGAATGACAACAGTAAGAACTGTCACTAAAGGTGAATGAAGAAGAAACCTGTGAATATTTTCTTTGAGTTCTCTCAATCTATTAGAAATACTTTTTTCCTTTTATATTTCTCTCATTCATCGAGTTTGTTCTTTTAGCCCCCATGGTGCTGGAAAACATGACCCAGAAAATGAGAAATCAAAATGCACTGAATGACTCAAAAATGTATATCAGCTCAGTGCCGCTTAAATTGGAAAATCTAATTGAACACCTATCCAAACAGAGTTTTGTAAACCTTACCTGCACTGACTATTCAAACTCAAGCAGAAAACCTCTCCTAGGAATAGGCCAATTTAATTAATTTCACTAAGTAGTATAGGGCAATATGGCCTTGTGCCAGGGTATTCCTTTTTCCTTTTTAAATTAATGTACACAAAATTACCCCCTGTACCATTTCAGCAACCTGCTTAATCAGACTGCCTCTAAAAGTTGGGGGTCTCCAATATTAACTTTGCTAAGAAGTCTTTAAAGACTGGAGAACAAGAGGAGGTTAATAGTGCCCTGTGGAAATGATAACAGATACACTATTCCTCACATCCTGAAGATGCTGAATACAGAGAGGTCAAGATGAGGAAGTGGAGTGATCATAAACAATGACTCTGCTCAGCTCTTCAATCCACATAATTTTCTAGCAAATAAAATATGTAGAAGACCTTGTGTGTGAGGGATATTTTAGTTTTAAACAATCCGGCCTAAAAATTGGGAATAAACTAAATAGCCCCTTTGATATTCCATCAGTGCTCTAATTTTTAAAAAAGCAAGAAATAGCAAGGCAAGATGAAACCCAATAGAACAAATCTGCCCAGAAACTTATATAAAATCTTTAAAAAATATTGATAAGTTTCTACTACAGAAGAAATACTTGCATGTTTTCTAAAAAAAATTAGGAATGGACCGGGCACGGTGGCTCATGCCCGTAATTCCAGCACTTTGGGAAGCCAAGGTGGGAGGATCACTTGAGCCCAGGAGTTTGAGACCAGCCTAAGAAATATAGCAAGACCCCCGTCTCTACAAAAAAATTTAAAAATAGACGGGATTGGTGGTGCACACCTGTAGTCCCACCCAGCTACTTGAGAGGATGAGGTGGGAAGATTGCCTGAGTCCAGAAAGTCGAGGGTGTATTGAGGCATTACTGTGCCATTGTACACCAGTCTGGGTGACAAAGTGAGACCTTGACTCTCCCCAAAAAATATTAAGAATGAGAGGAAAAAAATATAAAGCAAAAAGGAAGAGTCCACACTTTATTTCATCAATACCAAGCTAATATTTGTGGGGTTTTTATTCATTTGTTTAAAAACTCAACTCAATTGAAGCATAATTTGCATATAGTAAAATATAACCTTTATAAGTGTATAGTTCAATGGGTTTTGACAAATATATGCACCAAGTAACTACCACCAAGGCAAAAATTCTCTTCCTGTTCCTAGGAACTCAATTTTACACGCCCACCCTCGGCCCTAGAAAATTAACAATACGTTTTCTGCATCATTATAAATTTAAACATATAGTACATATTTCTTTACGTATGCTTCTTTTATTCAGCATGTTTTCAGTGTTCATTTTTGTGTACATCAGAGATTTGTTTCTTTTTGTTTCTAAGAAGTATTCCATGGTATGGATGTACCACAATTTGTTTATCTATTCACCTCTTGATAGACTTTTGGTTTCTAGTAGATTTTATTTTGTTTTATTTATTTTAGAGAGTTTCTTGCTCTGTCTCTCAGGTTGGAACGTGATAATGCAATCATGGCTTACTACAGCCTTGAAATCTTGGGCTTCAATGATTATTCTGCCTCAGCCTCTTGGGTAGCTAGGACCATAGGTACACACCATCACATCTGGCTAATTTTTTTAAATTTTTATATTTTTTATAGAGAAGGAGTCTTGCCATGTTGCTCAGGTTGCTGTCAAACTCTTGGTCACAAGCATTGCTCCCACCTCAGCCTTCCAAAGTTCTGGGACTACAGGCATGAATCACTGTGCCCAGCCTGGTTTCTAGTTTTTACTGTAATCACTATAGTTGTTCCAAACATTCATGCACAAGTCTTCATGTGGCTGTATATTTTCATTTCTTTGGGGGAAATATCTGAAAGTGGATTTTCTGGGTTTTATGCTAAATGGACATTTAACTTTATTTAATAACAAAACAAAATGTGACAAAGGGAAAAATAAAAGAATTATTTTCCAAAGAATTTGCAAAATTTTACTTTTTTCAATAGCAATGATATCATTTTCAGTTGCTTTGTATCCTTGGCAACACTTGGCACTACCTGTTATTTCAATCTTAGCTATGCTCGGTATGTAGTGGTATTTTATTGTTTCTCTTTAAGTTGTATTTCCCTGATGACTAATTATGTTAAGCTTCTTTTCATGCTCTTATTTGTCATTTGTATATTTTTTTGTGAGCTTTTTGTTCAAATCTTTTGCCCATTTTGAAATTGTCTTATTGAGTTATAAAATTTCTTAATGTATTCTGGTTATAAATTATTTGTCAGAAATACGTACTGTCAATATTTTCTTCCAATTTCTGGCTTGCCTTTTAATTTCTAAAAGTTTTAAATTCTGACAAAATCTATTCTTTTTTCTTTTCAAACTCATGTTTTCCGTGTCTTAAAAATTTTTGTTTATTCAATAATATAAATATTTTATTCTCTATTTCTTCTAAAAGTTTTGAAAAAATCTCCCAACAATACCTTAACCTATTTCATAAGTTTACATATGTCTTATTTTCATTTATATTCAGTTTATTCTTTGTAGTTCTCTTTTGACTCCTTGTTTGACTCATGTGTTTTTAGGCCTCCAAATGTTTGGAAGTCTTTCAGATATCTGTTTATCTAGATTTTTAGTTTAATTTGTTGTAGTTAGAAGTCATACTCTAAAAGATTTTAGTGATCTGTAATATTAAGACTTTGTATAGGCCTGCAGATGATCTATCTTGGTAAATGTTATCCTAGAAGAGAGTTGGAAGAACAGATAAATCTCAATATTTCTTTGTTTGATTTTTCAGTTGATGAATTTAATTCAGTTTGAAATATTGATGCAGGTTGAGTATCATCCTGAAACTTTTGGGACCAGAGGTGCTTCAGATTTAAGATTTTTTCAGATTATGGAATATTTACATATATATTATCAGATACCTTACAGATGGGACACAAGTCTAAACACAAAGTTTATGTTTCGTATACATCCTATAACCATAATCAGATTAGGGGTGTTCAATCTGCATAAAGTAACAGAGCATGAAATTAAAATTTCTCCAGATACTTGAATAACAATTCTAAGAATAAGAAATTAATTTGACCCCCTTCCCTACTTTGAAGAGGTGAATCTCTCCTCTCTCTCTCTTTCTCTCTCTCTCTCTCACACATTTACTTTCTAACTAAACTATAGTTTCTAACAAAAAATAAATAAATTATTTATAAATAGTACAATATATAATAAACATTTGGAGATTCATCTCATCATAATTTTAAGAAATCGACAAATGAACTTTTTCAAGTCTAATTTTACATTCAAATTTGAGTATTTTTTTAAGCTAAAAAAATTTATTCCTGCATATTTTAGTAATATTACTTTGCCAAATAATAAGATAAGAGTCATCTTCCACATCAATCTTTGAAAAGAAGTGTTCTGAACATTTGGCACAAGTTTTAAACAATATGAACCCCAAAGGCAGCTTATGTTACCAGAGTAGTTGTAAATTGGTCAAATATGCTTATTTCATATAATCTACACTAAGATTTTTTCATATCAAGAAATATTTTCAGAAAAATTACCTATCATGTAACTGAAAAGTCTGATTTCACCAAAATAACTTAAAAATAACAATCTGAGATTGAGACAGCGTTCCACTAAATTCCCAAAAGCTTCAGTGATACAATGAGATGATAACAAGAAACAGAGAGAAGTCGAAAGAAAGATAAATTTTCTCCAGAAGATTATAAGGTTTTGCAGGGAATGAGACCATGGCTTCTCCACTCTTGATAGTTAAAGGTACACTTCCGGATAGCAGGATCTCAGTGAACTCTGGAAGACTATTTGACAGAACAATAAAATCATGTACTAAAACCCACAATGGGAGGAGGTTGAACGAGGCAATACAGCAGGGAAGGGAGTTTGGGTGCCATGTTGGGAGAAGAACAACCTCTGTCTGGGCCTGGCTGCCACCATACATTATTTACTTTTCCGATGAGTTAGTCAGAAATCTTCCTCCAAACCACTGGTAGATATTTTCCCCTTTGAATATGTCCTTTGATTGCTCTATTGATACCATGTAATTAAATCTGCTAGGAATCCACAGTATTAAAAATCTTGAATGGAAAGAGGCAAGTAAAAAAGAATTTTTATGTTCTTTTAAATTCAAATTAGCTTCCTCAAACCACAGCTGGAATAGATGATTTTTAGCTTCCTTTAAGTCATACTATATTTCTCTGCAAATTCCCACCATCAATGTTTTCAGGACAGCAAGAAAAATAAATCTGCTTTATGTAGTGGAGGACATGACTCTGTAATAATGGTTTGCAATGAATTTCCTCATAGTTTTTCAAAATCATTAGGCTGGTCACAATTATGGTCATCTGGCAAATTTGGTTTTACTCTTTTTCTTTTCTTATGTATATCTTCTAAATTTTTCTGTGGGCAATCTCATTATTACATAAAATAATGTCTATTACCTTATAGCCTGTGTGTTTTTAATGATACCTCTTTTCCAAGCACTTTGCAACACATCAGCAACTGCATGTAGCTGATGAGAAAACTGAGTCTTAGAGATGACAAATTACCTGCACCCACACAAATAATAAGTGAAGGAATAATGACTTGAACCCAGGGCTCTTTGATTTCAGTCTAACTTTGACTTTCATTCACTCCTTTATTTATCCATTCATTCACAGGAAGCACCTGTTATATGGTAAACATTATTCAATGTATTCAAGGAATTCAAGGGCACAAAAATGAATTAAAAAACAAATCTTTCCAAGATACCTACACATGAATGTTATTGCACCATTATTCACAATAGCAAAAACATGGAACCAAACATGCTGCCCACTGAAAGAGGACTGGATTAAAAAAAATGTAGTACTTATATGCGATGGAATGTTATGTAGCCATAAAAAGGACAAAATTATTAACTTTGTAGCAATTTGGATAGACTTAGGGTCTATAATACTGAGTGATCTATCACAGAAACAAAGAGCTGAGTATCACATGTTCTCACTCCTAATTGGACCTTGAACAATGATCATAATACTGTAATAAAGGAATTGGCAGTAGTGGGAAACTGCCAGGGGACAGAGGGCAGGATTGGCAGAAGTGGGAAACTGCCAGGGGAGAGGGGGCACACCTCATCAACAAGGGTACCTGCATAATTAACATTTGTAAATGTAACCCTGAATTGTTAACCCACATCTTTAAAATTAAATAATTTTTAAAAATTTTAAAAAACACATCTTTCCATCAGACTTCATAATCTTTAATTAGTTAAGTGAGAAAAAGGTTGTTCCTTTTGTGTACATGATGAAATCACCTCCTATTATTGTTTCATATGTCTGTTTAGATTTGCCTAATATATTTTTTTGAAAAATACATTGTCCTCTGTTTTAGCTTAACTTTGTACCTGAAAAGAGAATAATTACCTTTTAAAACTCGAGAGCTAGTGTATATTATTGTGTGGATAGTTACAGTGGGAATTAGTTTATATATACTTTATTTTATACAGCTAGTGATTAGGGGGTTGGAGAGATACTTGGAGATATTTCTCTAAAAACTAGAAAGAGAAAAGATAGGAAGTCAAATAAATAGTGGTCACAGTGTTTTTCAACCCACCAATCAAATGGCCTGATTCTGGAGTCACATTCTGTTAAGTGGAATTATGGGATGATGCAACTCAGAAATCCAGAAGAGAGAACAGAAACAAAATGAATGTAAGATGAAAGAATATTTTGTGAAAATCTTTATGTCAATAAGATGCTGAAAACTCAGGATACCCATCAAAGTGTGCATCTCGGTTTAGAGTCTTGGGCAAATTAAAGCCCATTTAACTTTTTAGTACTTTGCAAATTGCTCATCCCAATAACTTCAGGTCTGAGTCCTTAGAACTGTGAAGACCAACTGAGAAAAGAGTAAAGGAGAAGGAAGAACATTTCTTCTATGGCTTCTGGATGCAGAAGTTATCTTAGACACCACTTGAAACAGAATATGTATGCTTGGTTTTTTTTTAACATTTATTGAGATATTATTTACCTACCATTCAACTCACCCACTTAAAGTGTGTAATTTAATAGCTTTTAGCATATTCACAGGGTTGTGTAAACATCACCACGATCAATTTTAGAACATTTTTATCAATACAAAAAGAAATCCTGTATCCCATAGACAACACTCCCCAATCCCTGCATATCTTCCAGGGCCAGCAAACACTGATCTACTTTCTATTCCTATACATTTACCAATCCTAGACAGGCATAGAAATGGTATTATAAAATATATATCTTTTGCAACTAGCTTCTTTCACGTGGCATAAAGTTTTCAAGGTCATTCATGCTATAGCATTATTAGTACTTCATTTATTTTTATTGCCAAATAATATTTCATTGTTTTGAATATAACATGTCCTATTTATACATCCATTCTTGATACACTTTTTGACTATTATGAATAATGCTGCTATGAACCATTTATATATAAGTTGTTATGTGGGCATATATTTTCACTTATCTTGGATACATAGCTAGGAGTGGAATTGCTGGGTCATATGGTAATGCTATGTTTAACCTTTAAAGAAAATGCTAGACTCTTTTACAAAGTGACTGCACAATTTAGCATTTAGCAAAGTGCTTTACTTGCATTATGTCCAAATGGTTTTTAAAACAATACTAGTTGGGAGAAGGAAATATGGGATGTAGCATAGTGCTTACAGTTTAACTTCTGTTTTCTATGTTTTGACACTATCTTTGGAGAAGAGGTGACCAACGCTGGAGTTTAGATGTGATTTCAAGTCTTAGTTCCATTACCAATAAACTGTATAACTTTAACAGATACTTACTTTTCCTTAACTCAATGTATGCATCTGTCAAATGTGAATACTGATATACTCTACCTGCTTTACATGGTTATTTTAATAATAAAACATTTATTATTTGAAAATACAAGTGTGTTATGCAATTGTAGGATACCATACTTATTATTCTTGTAGCTATCATCTATTTTAAAAATCATGCAAACTTATTTATACTTAAATTTCCCTGCATTTATTCCTTATTTTCTAAAATATCTGTATTTATTCTCTTAATTTTTTAGAGGGTTTTGTTCATTGCCTCCCAAAGAACTCAATGTAAGATGTTCATAATTAATTAAGCACAGCGGTGGAATAGAGTGTTTAGAAATGAAAGCATCATCATTTAATAACCTGACCTTGATCTCCAGACAAAATGCAATGACTTTTTTAGGTAGAGGTTTTCTTAGCACAATGCCTGCCTTCAGATTTCATGTCTATGGATGCGCCTTCGTAATACGAAAGGTGCCAATTACGCTGGTGAAAATACCCTTCCAGTTGATTCACTGTCAACATTTTAATTCTCTGATTAAAGTCTCTTTTGAACTTAAAATTTAGAACAAGTTGCCTTTTTACTTTTTCCAAACGATTTTGTTTTTTTCAGTTTAAACTTTTTTTAGATTGAGCAGCCCTCGCCTAACAATCACAATCTGCCCTTTGCGGAAAGCTTTTCATTTGCCCACTGCTTTATAGCGACTCTCCTGAGCCCCTCTGGCTTGTTTCCCTTGGAGACTATATTCCACGGATGAGAGAATCTGCGATAGAATAATCTGATGATTGTGGTGTGGCTGAGGCCTGACGTGTGGAAGTCATTGTACCGGTTGACGGTTCGGCTGCTCTTTCACATTTTCTGGAAGAACTAGGCTGGAAAGAAAAACAAGGAAGCACAAAGCCAGAATCATTTTTGTGGGTTTGGTCTTTTTAAAACTGGCTTTGTATCTGCTGGAGATGACAGACAGGAGAGGGCTGATCCAGGAAGAGCTGTTATTTCTGTAATTAAAAAGAAGCAGAATCAGAAAAGAGCCATTTTTCAGGCTGAGTTTGAATTACAGTACATCTTTAATTATCAGTCTTTCAAGCTATTTTAATGTTTTATTAATCCTATTCTTCAAAATATCTTTTCATTTACAACCACTGGAAGAGAAAAAATGTGACAATTTGTTTTCTTTTTGTGCTTAGTAGATGGCATTCTCCAACACTTTGGGTCAGGATGACCTTAACTTCAGTTTTATTATATCCACAGTGGTGTCTTATCAGTACCTCCTACTCTTTTGAGTTCATATAATTAAAAAAAATTGTGGCTCAGTGGACCTTAACCCTTAGTAGCAGAAAATAAAATAATGAATGCTTAGCAATTATTTACTTACATTTTTTTCTTAACTGAAATTACAAAAAAAATTAATCACTTTTTTTTAGGAGAGAGGAGTAGAAAGTAAAGGAATTAATTGGTAGCTAGTACTGTTAATACAAATTCACTGATCATCTCAACATCAAATAACTTAAGAACTGGATATATTACATTTTTAAGGAAATGAGTTGGATTGCATTGAGGTATGACTGAAGTATTTAAAGATATTTGCAAAGGAGATTGACTGCTTTGGAGATTTTTTTAATATGGACAAATTTTACTTCAATAGTTCTCAAAATGCAATCTCTATACATGTAGCATCAACCTAATCAGATAACTTGTTAGACATATAAATTATTTCATCCCACCCATACCTTGCTGAATCAGTCTATGGGGATGAGGCTAGCAATCTTTTGCGCTCACCACCTCTTCAGGGGGTTTTGATGTTTGAGAGTCATTTCTCAGTTCATTGATTCTCAAACTGACTTTCCATGAGAATCACCTGGAGAACTTGTAAATAGACCAATGCTCAGGTTTTACCCAAGACCATTTAAATGAGATCTTTTGAGTGTTGGACCCAGACATTGGTATTTTTAAAGCCTCCCAAAATGATCCTAATGAGCAGCCAGACAGGAAGAGTAAGCCTAAACTCTAGCTGCATGTCATAATCTCCTGGGGAGATTTCACAATTCCCTGATATCAGGGGACCCTCTATAATACATCTTTGAATCAGAATGGGATCTTGGAATGGATGAATTTTAGAAGCTCCCATGACTTTAACTGAAGTCATTTGAATGAACCAAATGATTTCTCTGGGTCTGTTGTCTCGAAGTAGTTCTTTTTTTTTTAGGATTGTGCTAAAAAGTATAATTTTACATGCACATTTTTCCTACTTAGCACATTTTGAATTCAGTTCATTTTTTCCCCCGACCTTGTGGCATTTTATAACTCCTCATTGTGGTGGGTTACCTTAATATGAGCCTGTTGTTATCAAGAAAGGAGTTGATGCATAAACCACCAATGACAAAAGGGAAAAAGTAGAATCAGGTACGCACAGGGGGTGGAAGTCAACCACAGGAGAAACTTTCAGGTCATACGGCGATTGATGTGATGGAATGGGCACTTTCTTGCTACATAAGCCATCTCCACATTTAGAGGGGAGCAGGAACTCATCCAGAATCTCTTCTGGGTCTCTGACTCCATGATGCAAAAGTGAATAAGCAAATAAACCGCAAGATATCCACATCTTCCCATTTTATGTGCAGTGCCAGGCAAAGCTGACTGACATTGATGTTTACTTTATCTCTTCTAATAAACCAGTCAACATAAAGGCCACCTTAAAAACAGCATACCATTTTGTTCCACCTCATTCATCATGCATATTTTAATGAATGTTTTATAATAGAAGATTTCAAAGATATCCTTGGTGAGTGGGATGGATTTTCTGAGTCCGATGTACAATTGCTCATCTAGGTCATTCGTGACTGATATCTCTTCCACATTTCCTGTTTGACATCTACCACCAAACCTTATAACTGCTTTCTTGAGAATACTTTATGATATAGTCTCTATTCGCATTTACCACTGCTCTAAATATTACTTTCATTGTCTCTTTACAAGCTTCTCTGCCCCAATGTGTTTCACATCTGATACTATCTTGCAAACACAGCAGCCAGAGAGACTCTTACTAAAGCACTGCCCTATCACGTCACTACCCTAAAAGGGCTCCAAATTTCCTTCAAGATAAGGTGAAAGTAACTTTGCATACTTCAAATTCTTACTACGTGAATGCAATGTTTCTTTCTTTTTTTTTTTTTATGCTGGTCCCCAAGGCAAATTCTTAACTCCAGTTGACTGATCATCTCATTTTTTATTTCATATTTTCAAAAAAATTCTATTGTCAATGTAGCAGCTCGTGTTGCCCTTTTAACCATCCACTTGATGTCTCCATTTATTCAAATTATATCCATACTTCAGAGTTCAGAGGAAATCTCAAATCCCGCGTCACTGCGTTGGTTTTTCTTTAAGGTTCTCTGAGCGCTTAAGTTCTTGACTCGCACTCACTGGCCTTTTCCTTCGCTCCCCACATGGTGCACATAAAAGTCCTTATGACTGAAGTCAGTCCTTAGTCGTTCCTTCTGTGGAAAAAGATACTCATCCTAGCACAGTTCTACGGTGCTCCTTCAGTTTCAAGTATGTCCATCCATACCCTAAGTAAACTATGGCAGGGACTCACATTTTTATCTGCTATTAACTGTATAGCAGACATTCTGCTATAGCTTTTACATAGATTATTTATATTATTTCAGCTAATCTAACAATTGTAAAATGGAAATATTATTATCTGAACTTAACAGATAATGGAAATGAGACAGAGGTTTAAAAAAGTGAGATTTACCCCAAATGAAAAACTATCAAATGGAAGAGAACCTGGAATTTAGATCCTCCTTTTTTTTCAAAAATCCATGATGTTTTCCTGACAACATCAAAATTCTCCCAAGTCATTCTTTAAATCTTTATACCTTAGTTTAAATTATTTAGACTTTTAAAACAAATTACCGTTTTTTTAGTGAGGGTTTTCTTAAGTCTCAAATCTTTCTTAGCCAAACAAATAGCAGCAAAAACACTATGAATTTAATAAGTAGAATCATTAATGTTCTATTAAACTGAATGGGCTAATATTGATGATCATGGCATATTGCCAGTGTTTAATGAGTCTGAGAAATCAAAACCTTAGAAGCTGAATCAAGCCAAGACCATGAACTGGCTAAATGTTATGTTAGGAAGAATACAAGAGGAATAAAAATGGAGAAGGTGGAAGTTTTCAAGGTTAATTACAAAACAATCATCTAGGAACAAGGCAGTGAAAACAAGGAGGTCTGGTTTGTGATACATGTTGAAGGGCTGGGACCAACACATTGGAGATGTCGCTCAAGTACAATTCACTATCTAAGAACACATTATCCGATGAATTCTCTAAAGGTCAGAGTCAACTTTATACTCAGACTTTATTTGCAATCTTTGTTAATTTAGAAATGGTCTTGAACCTCTCCTTCCATAGTCTATTGGAAGTCTATTACAAATATTCAGTTTAATCAACCAACTTTACCCAGGTACAGGTATTTTGTTGGCTTTATGTTAGGTGACACAGAAAGTGAAGAATATAATATATAAGATAGATTGATAGATATTATTTATAGAGCATCTATTATATGATAAATGCTTACTACGTTTTTTTTTTTTTTATTTTAGTGTTGTGGGGTATAAGTAGAGATTTGACTAAATAAGTGGGTTGAATGAAGATGAGGTTTGGGCTTCTAGCTGGCCCTCTCTTCCCCTGAGAGGACCCAGTACCCAATGTGTTGCCATGTGTCCCCCTCTCTCCTCCCTCCTTCCTTCTCTTGGCAAAGCCCATCATCTGCCCCCATGCTCTTCCCTCGTGCTAGTGTGACCAATGTTCAGGGCCTGCCTATAAGTGAGAACATGCAGTATTCTGTTCTTTGTTTCTGTGAGAGTTCACTTAGTATGATGGCTTCTAGCTGCATCCCATCTGTGAAGGCCATAATTGTGTTCTTCTTTATGATCGCTTAATATTCCATCGTGTATACGTTCCACATTTTCTTTATCCATTCACTTTCTTTTTTTTTCTCCTTTTAAAAAAAGTTTATTAAACAGTAATGTACATTAAAAATTACATACAAATCTTAAGTGGTCAGGTCAGCAAATTATTATAAAATAAAAGCACTCTTTGTAACCACAAACTAGGTGAAGAGATAAACGTTATCAATGGAACAGAAATCTCCTCGATGTCCCCTCTTGTCTTCATAGCAAAACACTATAGACTGGGTGACTTACAAACAACAAATATTTATTTCTCCAGTCCAGGAGACTGGGAAAACCAAGGTCAAGGCACCAGCAGATCCAGTGTCTAGCAAGGGCTTGCTCTCTGCTTTGTAGCAGGCACCTTCTCATTGCATTCTCAAATAGTAAAAGGGGCAAACAAGCTCCTTCAGGCCTCTTTTTTAAGACATTAACCTCATTTGTTAGGGTTCATTCACTTTCAATGGGCATCTGGTTCCATGTTTTTGCTATTGTGAATAGTGTTGCAATAAATGTGTCTGTGCAGGTTTCTTTTTGGTAGAGCAACTTAAGTTACTCTGGGTGTATTACCAGGAGAGGGATTGCTGGATACTATGGAAGTTCAATTTGTAGTTCTTTGATAAATTGCCACACTGCTTTCCATAGAAGTTAAACTAGTTTACATTCCCACCAACAGTGTAGAAGCATCCCCTTTTCTCTGCAGCCACACCAACATCTACTGGTTTTTGGCTTATTAATGATAGCCATCCTCACTGGTATTAGGTGGTATCTAAGTGTAGTTTTAATTTTTATTTCTCTGATGTTTAGTGAAGCTGAACATTTTTTTCATGTGTCTGTTGCCTGCTTTGATGGTTTCTTTTGCTATGCAAAAATGCACAACTTCGCAATTTTTTTTGAAGACTTGATCATGAATTCATTGCCTATTTCAATGTCCAGAAGGATGCTCCCTATATTTTCTTATAAGATTCTTATAGTCTGAACTTTTACATTTATGTTCTTGATTCATGTTAATTTTTGTACTTGGTTATAGGTAGGGATCCAATTTTCATTATTCTGCATTTGGCTAGCCAGTTTTCCTGCCACCATTTGCTATATATATTTTTTATTGATGCTTTGTCAAACATGAGTTTGTTGAGGGACTATATTTTTATTTCTGGATTTTCTATCCTGTTTCTTTGGTCTATGTGTCTATTCCTGTACCAATACCATGCCATCTTAGTTACTGTAGCCTTGTAATATAATTTAAAGTCTAAAAGTATGATACCTCCAGGTTTGTTCCTTTTGCTGAGAATTGCTTTGGCTATTGGTGCTCCTTTTTGCTTCCATATGAAATTCTGTATTTTCTTTTCTAGGTCTGTAAAAAGTGATGTTGGCAATTTGACAGGGATTGCATGGAATCTGTAGATTTCCTTATGTAAGATGGATATCTTTAAAATATTGATTCTTCCAATCCATGAGCATGGGATGTTATCCATCTGCTCATATTATCTTTGTTTTCTTTGAGCAGAATTTTGTAGTTCTCATTGTAAAGGTCTTTCACTTCTCTGGCTAAGTGGTTGCCAAGGTATTTCTTCTTTTTTTGTGGTATTTTGAATGGAATTGTGTTTTTTATTTGGTTCTCAGTCTGCTTGATGGTGATGTATAGAAATACAATTGTCTTTTGCATGTTGATTTTGTGTTCTAAGATTTTACGAAAGTTGTTTGTCAGTGCAAGGTTTTTGACAGACGATCTAGGATTTTCTATGTATAGAATTATATCATCTGAAAAGAGGCATAACTTAACTTCCTCTTTTCCTATTTTGATACCCCTAATTTTCTTCTTCTGCTTGATTACTCTGGCTAAGACTTCCAGTACTATGTTGAATAGGAAGGATTAAAGAGGGCATCTTTGTTTTTTCTTAGGAAGAATGCTTACAGCTTCTGCCCATTAAGCATGATGTTGGCTGCAGATTTGTGATAGATGGCTCTTAAAGTTTTGAGAAATATTCGTTTGATACTTATGTGTTCAAAGGTTCTTATCAAGAAGGGATGTTAGATTCTATTGAATGCTTTTTCTACATCTAATCATGTGTTTCTTGGTTTTACACTTGCTAGTGTGCTGAATTATATTTATGGTCTTGTGAAAGTTGAGCCAACTCTACATCCAGGGAATGAAGCCTGACTGGTCATGGTGGATGATTCTTGAAATGTGTTGTTGAATGTGATTTGTTAGAATCTTGTTGAGAATTTTTGCATCTAAATTTATTGTAGAGATTGCCTGTAATTCTCTTTCTTTGTTGAGTCTTTGTCAGTTTGGGGTATCAGGATGATATTAGCATCATAGAATGAGCTAGGGAAAATGTCTTCCTTCTAAATTGCCTGAAATACTTTCAGTAGAATTGGAGTCAACTCTTCCTTGTATGTCTTGTAGAATGCAGCTGAGAAACCATCTGATCCAGGGCATTTTTATGGCAGGAGGTTTTTTTATAACTGAGTCAGTTTCCTGGATTGTTATTAGTCTGTTTGAGGTTTCCATTTCTTCTTGCTTCATCCTTGGGAGGTTGTGTGATGCCAGAAAATCCTCCATTTCCTCTAGATTTTCTAGTTTATTTGCATACCAATGTTCATAGTAATGTTCTCTGATAAGCTTTTGAAATTCTTTGAGGTCAGTTGTGACATCACCTTTTTTGTTTCTAATTGTGCTTATTTGAATTCTCTCTCTCTCTCTCTTTCTTATCTTGTTTTTGAAGGGTGCAGGAAGCAACCAGAGGGGCGGCTCCCAAAATGGCGCTGACACACCAGACAACAAAGGCCCTAGGTCCCGGTTTCTGTGAGCACAATTCCCCACACGTGCAAATTTCAAACCTTCCCTGCACGCGAATTTCAAACCTGCAAGCCTCCAATTCTTAGCCATCTTTGTTATGCATCCAATAGGACTATAACAGGGCATCAGCCCCACCCTACTCCCATGCAACTCCTCCAATAGGAACATAGCACGGCCCCTTCTGGCCCCTGTCAGGCTGATAAATACAGCCCTCTCCGCAACTCTCTGCCTCTTTTTTCCTTTTTTCCCCATTACAGATCCTCTCTGTAACAGCCCCCTTTAATAAATCTCTTGGTCCTGGTCGGGTGTGGAGTCATTACTGGCGCCGAATTCTTTTAGTTTTATTTTTCTCTTAGTCAATCTGGCCAGGGGTCTGTTAATCTTATTTATCCTTTCAAAGAATCAGCTTTTTTTCTTGTTGATCCTTTCTGTGACATTTTTATCTTTTACTTTCTGCAATTATGACTTTTTCTTAGTACAGTAATCTCACTTTTCTACTAAAATTGGATTTAATTGTTCTTACGTGTGACCTTAGGCTGTTTACTTGCGATCCCTTTATTTCTTGATATGCACACGCAATGTTATGAACTTCCCTCATAACACTATTTCACAGTATCCCAAAGGTTTTGGTATGTTGTATCTTTGCTTTCATTTGCTTCCAGGAATCATTTTGTTTCTGTCTTGATTTCTGTGTTGACCCAAAAGTCAATTGCATGTTGCTTAGTTTCCATGACTTTGTGTATTTGGGAGCTTCTGGTTGGCAGTAATTATTTTTATTCCACTGTGATCTAATAAGATGCTTGGTATTATTTCAATCTTTTGAAATTTGTTCGCACTCACTTTATGCCTGAGAATGTGATCAATCTTGAAGAATATTCCATGTGCTGATGAGTAGAATGTATACTCTGTGGTTGTTTGGTAGAATGTTCTATAGATGTCTGTTAGGTCCAATTGGTTGAATATCAGGTTAAGACTCTGAATCTCCTTGTTGGTTTTTTGCCTCAATGATCTAATGGCTATCAGTGAAGTATTACAGTCTTCAACTATGATTATAAGAATATCTACATCCTCTCATAGTTTACATAGCAATTATTTTATAAATCTAGGTGCTCCTTTGTTGGGTGCGTATATATAATTATGATGGATATTTCTCACTGGTGGATTGAGAGTTTTATCCTTATGTAGTGTCCTTCTGTGTCCTTTTTAACTTGTATTGGTTTGAAATCTCTTTTATCTGATATAAGACTAGCTACTCCTGCCCTGCCCTTGTTTTCCATTTGCCTGTAAGATCATTTTTCAGCCCATTACCTTGAACAGTTCTTTGCATCAAAATGGGTTTTCTGGAGGCAGGAGAATGTTGAATCATGTTTCTTTATTCAGTTTGCTACTCTATGCCTTCTTGGTAGCACATTCAGTATATTAACATTCAAATTAAGTAATATATGCAATTAGGTGAGAATCTATCCTTGTCATAAGACTTCTAAAAGGTTCTTTTGTGTGTGTGTGTGTGTGTGTGTGTGTGTGTGTGTGTGTGTGTGTGTGTGATCTGTATGCTGTTAACTCTGTGCTTGTCTGTGCTTTTGTGATAGGTGGAACTCTTCTTTCATTTCTGTACCCAAACTTTCTTAATCATCTCCTGAAGGGCTTGTCTGGTGGTAGCATATTCTCTTAGAGATTAGATGTCCAGGAAAGATTTTAATTCTCCATCTGTGAAGAAGTTTAATTCAGTAGGGTAGGGAATTCTTGGCTGGAACTTCTTGCCTTTGAGAACGTTAAAGATGGGACTCCAATCCCTTCTGGTTTGTAGGGTTTCTGCTGAGAATTCTACTGCAATTCAGATGGGTTTCGCTGGTAGGTGTTCTAACCCTTCTCTCTAGCTGCCTTTAGGGTTTTTTCTTTCATGCTTACTTTGTGGAGCTAGATTACTATGTGTTTGGGGGATGGTGTTCTTTGAATTTCTTGCATTTGAATGGTTGCCTTTCTTGGGAGATATGGGCAATTTTCTTGAATACTCTCTTGGAAGCCTTGTTCCAAGGTACTCTCAGTTTCTCCTTCTGGCTCAAGGATGTCACCTAATAGAATATTTGGTTTCTTTACATAGTCCCACACTTCTTATAGGCTTTGCTCATACTTTTTGAGATTTTTCTCCTTTTTTTTTTTTCCGGACTGGGTTAGTTCAATATTTTGATTTTCAAGGTCTGAGATTCTTACTTCTGTGTGGTCAATTCTGCTCCCTAGGCCTGTTACTGTATTTTGAAATTCCAAGAAGGAATTCTTCATTTCCAGGAATTCAGATTATACCTTTCTTATATTGACCAGTTCAACTTTTACTTCCTGCATGGCTTCTGTTGCCTGGGTGATTTTTGCTTCCAGCTCTTATGGATTTCACCATCAGTTGTATGAATTTTATGTCTGCCATTAGGGATAGGTTGTTCTGGGTGGATTCCATTCTTTGGGGACTTGGAGGTGCTTTTGCAGGTGATGTCTCTTTAAGTCTTTAAGAATTGCTAGTGTTTTTCCTCTGGCTTTTCCTTACTCATGAAGGTAACTCTCCTCTTTTTATTTTTTATTTTTGTTGTTTTGCAGTTATATATGATCTAGCTGCCCTAGAGACTTTTTTGTCATTCAAGATAGTTCACATAAGGAGAGAGGAGCATTTACTCCTGCTTCATCACTCTTTCTGGGCAGTGGTCAGAACTCAAGGTGACTTTCTGTTGAGGAGTTTTTTCTGTGGTTGACTGGCCAGACTGATTTCCTACCCCATTGTCGGTGGGGATCAACTGGGGGGATAGGCCACCTGGCAGCTGTCAGCACTATTGAAGTTTTGGCACCATTCACAGCCAAGAAGCACTCCCATCGGCCCGCCCTTTGGGCATGTGAGGCTGGCTGGCAATTTTTCCTGTTTGGGAGTGGGAAGGGAGACTGGTCACCAGACACTGGAGGTAGGCATCAGTGAGTGCAACAGGCAGGTGAGCTTTCCCTGCTTGGGAGCTGGCTGCCAGGCACCATCAGTGAGGAATGCACTTTTGGGAGTTGACTGGCAGAAGGGATTCTGGGCACAGGTGGGTTCCCAGCTCCATGTTGGCTCCAGCAGCATGCCGCTGTGCTTTAATCAGGCTTCCTTCCATGTGGGACCAAAGGCCAACAAGTGGCTAGGGTGAAGGGAACTGACCCAGACGGTGTCTGGAGCACTCATCCCTGGCTTGGGGTTCCCTGGCTTTAATGTCAGTCACCCAGACTCTTTCCTCCTTGCTCCTTGTGTGTTCCAAGGGTCTTCTGTGGGATACAGGGTGTTTCCTCTGTCCAAATCTTCTTAAACTGCATAAGTTTACTGGCAGCTGGGTTTTTCCTCCCTGTTCTGCTCAGCAAGAAAGGTGAAGGTCAGCTACTCCCTGGTGGCCATCTTAGATTCCTCATTATTGAGTATTTTCTATAACCTTCTGGTAGCACTGCAAGATAGGGAGTAGCTTCCATTTTATACATGAAGAAACTGAGATATACGTTTTTTTCCCCCAAACATCCCAAAAATCACATTGCTGTGAAGTGGTAAATCTGGGATTTGAATTCAGGTCTCTCTCTCTCTCTCTCTCTCTCTCTTTCTTTCTCCCCCTTTCTGTTTCTCATGTTAATTCCCTGTGCCTTGTACTACTACATTCCTCAGGATAAGGTGGTTATGTGGCAGTTACAAACAACTCTCAAATTTTAGTGGCATAACCAACACAAGTTAATTACTTGTTAATACAAAGTAACCTTTGTTTTTTGGCAACTGTCCTTACTGTGGAGGATATGCATTGTGATTGCTGTGTTTGTGAAGCACCTCCACATTACATGGGCTTCCACAGCCAAGGATGAATATGTGGGGAGGTGCACACAGCTCTCACATGTCTCAGTCCAGAAGTGACACACTTCATTTTTGCACACATTTTGTTGCCCCAAGCAAGTCACATAGGCAATCTAACTTCACAGAGCTATTTGCCAAAAAGAAGAGGAGAACCACAAATCTTAGTAAGAATTACTAGTGTCTACTCAGCTATATATGTTTCATTTCAATTCATTGAATAGCTACTAAATCTTTACTTAAAACATTTTGATAGAAGGCAAGATATTGGAACTTAAGTCTTGATATAAAGAGACTGAGAGTTTGGTAAGGAAAGTAAATCCTATAAGAAGAAAAGATATTAACACAGGACAAAGAATATTTGAACTCAGAGGAAACAAAGGCAACTGTGCTCTACGGATATTAAGGAGGTTTAAGGAATTTAAATTGATTTTTGGAAGAGGAGTAGAATTTAATGCAGATATATGAGAAAGAAAGTTTTTCTAGATGGAGAAAGAAAAGGCATGAAGGTGTAATAGGACATTTTACTTGTGGCACAGCTAATACTGGCAGGTAAGTTGAGACACCACCACCCCTCTGCCATGCCCCTAGGCAAAGCAAGGCTTCCTTATTGGTGATGGGAAGGGATAACTGTGCCCAGTGATTGGTGGGGCAGCAAGCTTGTAAAAACTTCTTGCCTTTTGACTCCCTGCCCTGCCTGGAACTTTCTTTCACATTGCTCCCATTAACATATTTCTATCCTAGTCAACATAAAGTGTATTTTAATGGACTCTTTTATGTTTTACTCAAAAGTTACACTTTTGGAAAGTGTTCAGAAAGTATATGCACTTTTTAAAACTGTTTATAGAGAGTGATGACTCTACCTGTTCTGAAAATACATACCCATGTGCTCCTTCCCAACTTATTTATTCGTTTTAGGGTTTGGAGGCTGCTGAAAAGTAAAGTTACTGATTCCTCATTAGCTAACCCAAGAAACTGAAGAGTCACATACAAGTAAAGGAATGGGACCTCTGGCCAACTCTGAGACTTACTGAGACTATGTCAGTGGAATAGAGTAACTTTTGCCCCGAAACCAGAAAGGTTAATGGAAATGCTGGTAGAAAACCTACCCTCTGTGAATAGAGACTTGGGACCAAAAGGCTGGATTCATCACCAAGACATAGGTGATACACTCTTCAGGTAAATGCTCAATTGCATTGATCTCAGTTCAGGTGTGAAGGTATGTTATTGAGTCTGGAAGAAACGACCAATTATGTGATTTGAAAATACAAAGTCCAGTACTTATTTCAGTAACACTGATAACTCTGAAACAATTCAGAGAAGACCTTCAGGAAATATCTTCTGAGGCAGCCATAACACCCATCTATCCAGCTAAAGTGACCAGTCACTGATCCTTTTCATCAGGCTCACATAGCCTTGGAATCAGTTATCTCTCCCTGGTCACTCACTTCATCTCCTTCCATGTTGAATATATTCATTAAAATTGCACACAGGTCCTCACTACACTCAGACACTCACAGTTGTCTATGGGGAGACCCGAAGTCCTATATACTTGCCAAAAAACTCAGGCTCCTCTCTTCCTTCCTAGTAAATTTTCCCATTAGCACGTATCATTCCTATGCAAGTTTTTATACTATTACTGCATATATATGTATCTCTAAATAATATATAATATCATTCTTCACAAATTCAAACTTTAAATGATATAATACATCATATATCATTAGAAATTTTGACTTTTTTTCTCAACAATTTGTTTTTGAAATGTCTCCATCTTACAAGAGCTGATTTGACTGTCTTAGCAGAAAATATATTCAAATGCATTACAATTCTGGTTCCTAGGCTCATTGTCAGTGGGTGAGATTTTTGTTCTGTTTTTCCTCTTTCTTTCCATTGACCGTTGCCTTGTTTATTCAATCAACAAATATTTACTGAGAGCTTACCAATAGTTGGCAGAGTACTTGGCACTGAGGATACAGCAGTGAATAATACATTAATTTTTTTTTTAAATCCTGCCCTCTTTTTCTGGTGATGGAGACAAATCATATATGAATATATGTGCATAATAATTATTAAATCAAATAATAGAAAGCACTATTAAAAAATGCAAGGAAGGGGAATAGGGCATGTCTATGACAGGGTTTACAATTTCTAATATAATGATCATAAAATATCTCACTGAAAGGTAGTATATGAAAAAAAGGCTATCATTAGCAAAGGTACCTGCATAATGAACATTTGTATGCCTAAGCCCGAATTGTGTCCCACATTCATAAAATAAAATAAAATAAAATAAAGAAGTTAAAGACAGTGAGGGTGCAAGCCCTGTGGCTCCTTAAGGCAAAGTTATTCCAGTCAGAGAAAAAATCAAGTACAACTCTTGAAACAGAGCATCCATGTTTGTGTTCAAGGAATAGAAGAATCCAGGGAGCCTGAGGTGAAGTGAACAAGGGAAGAGTTGACCAAAAGAGGTCAGAGAGAAAGAGCAGATTGTGTAGCGCATTAAAATGGCTTTGGTATTTCTTCTGAAGTGTTGGAAAATTTTTAAAGCATTTTGAGCCAAGGCATGATATGAAATTACTGACATATTTCAAAGGTTCACTCAAGCTGCCATGTTGAGATTAGACAATAGTAGCGCAGTCATACAACTGGGGGACTGCTAAGAAATTGCAGTAATTCAGGTGCAAGAGTATGACATCTTGAGCCAAGGTGGTAATCATGGAGCTAATGAAAGATGATCATATTTTGGATATGTCTTGAAGATGGAGTTGTCAAAATTTGCTGACATTGTATGTGAGCTAGAGAAAGACAAGAGTCAAGGATTATACCAAAGTGTTTAGTCTCAGAAGTGAAAAGGTTAAAGTTGTCATGAACTGGAATGGAAGGAGCAAAATTTGGCACAAAATTAGGAGCATAATTTTGGAAGCTGTAGGGTAAATGATATCAAATAGGCAACTAGATGTGTGAATCTAAAATTCAGCAAAGCTGGAAATGTAACTTAGGAATCATCAGGATATGGATGGTATTTAAAAACATAAGCATGAACTATATCACCAAGGAGCCAAGGTAAATGAAATAAAGGCTGGAAGACTGAGCCCTGGGCCACTCCAATATTTTGACATCTACCCAGCTTCTGGATATCAGTCCACAGGCGGATTTTACAGTTTAGACTGTGTTTTCTGCCCCATTAAGATGTTGGTTTAGGTCTTAGTCACATAACTATGTCTGTGTCTTTGAACAACCCTAGATTAAATACTTCATGTCAAGTCATAGCTCCAGATAATGACAGTAAGTATTGTCTTTATTGACCATCCCTGCCCCTACTTAACTGAGTCTGACCAATATTCTAAAACTCCAGACCACTTCATATAAGTCAGACTTCAGTCTAACTGCCTACTCATAGCTTTAGTCCCACTTACCACTTTGCATTGGCTCTCATTTATATGCATTGACATAATCGTCTTCTTTGTGAGTCTGGTTCTGAAATTAATTTTCATTTTGTGTTTTATCTGTGCATATGTTTGTATCAGAAGAGATATGTTAGAGAATATACATATTAGTCCATCTTGCCCACCTCTTGACATCTGCCCTATCTTTTCATGAGCAGTCAGTACAGTTGACTTCTTTCTTCTTGTTGAACGCTTTTCTGACATTGGTTTTTATTCTACCAAACTATCTTAATTTTCTCCTGCTTCTCTCGCGATTTCTCTGATTCTTTGCACATTCTTTCTCCTCTCCCAGAACTCTGAATATGGGAATTTCTCAGGGCTTTCTAAGCCCAGATTTACACACTCTATGCTCTATCCCTAGTTAATCTCATTTGTATTTCTGGTTTAAAGTATCATACCCAAATGACTTCCATATTTATATCACCCTGCCTGACCTCTCTCCTAAACTCTAGACTTGAATGTTTACCTATATATATGCTTGATTGTAGAAGCATCCCAGATTTAAGTTGTCCAAAACAAAATTTTGGATCTTTCCTTCCAATCCAGATTTCCGCCATTGTTTCTGTTTTACCCACCCACCCAATGTTGCCAGGAACAAGCATTTCATTTTTGACACTTTATTCTCCTTCCTTTTTACAATGATAGCACTATCAAATCATGTCAATTCTACCTCCAAAATATGTGTCACACACATCCTCTTGTAAAATAACTGGGTAAGGCAAAGCCCAACGCTTCATGAAACAATAAGAAGCAAATGGAGCCTTTTAGAAGTTGCACTGTAAGTGGGTGTTATTTGATCGTGGATAGAACAAAGCAGAATGGTATACTTAAATGTCTTTTAGATTGGAATGATAAACTTTAAAGGTTAGAATGGATCTTAGTACGAATATCTTGCCCTATTCACTGTCTTTGTAATAAAAAACTAAAATCCAGGGGTTGAGATGTCTTATTGAGATCTCTACAATTAATAACAAAGACAAGATTAACACCTACAACTCCTAATTCACTCCACTGCTCTTTCACAGTGCCATAATGGCAGATATTCAAGACTGAGCATTAATAAGTATAAGGCACATGCCATACAAATAATATTTTTTACATCTGCTATTTCCTAAAAAGTAAAACAAAAGTAGCTGTGTAGACATTTGTAGCTCTGTATTAGTAATATGGATTTAGCTTTTGTCTTAGCATAAACATGATTTTATTTATGAAACACTGATCTTATAACAAACAAGCAAACCAACAATAACCTTGCTTAAATACATCTCAGAATAAAATAATGTAATGACTTGTGGTTAATGGTATTTGCAATATTTGTGCAAGGTCTAAGATTTTAAAAGAAAACTTCTGGGAAATCAATGGCCTTTTGCCACCACCACCTCATCTCTTTTTGGACTCTGTTACTGCTTTCAGAACTATTCTGTTATAAGCTTTAAAAACTTGAGATTATCATCCTTTATTTGGTAGACAAGATAATCCTGTTGATGTTTTTGAAACAAGGTTGTCTACAAACATGATCCACTTAAATAAAATATGATAAGAAAATTGTGCCTTTCAGTCTCCAAAGAACCTGAGAGTAGAATGAACAAAATGTAATTATGGTAATTTGAGAAAAGATTAAGGCAGATGATGACAGAGTTATTTTCTTACAGAATAGAGTTG
The DNA here is from genome assembly GCF_000164805.1 of Carlito syrichta. Taxonomy (NCBI): domain Eukaryota; kingdom Metazoa; phylum Chordata; class Mammalia; order Primates; family Tarsiidae; genus Carlito; species Carlito syrichta. The sequence continues at coordinate 261,544 of NW_007255316.1, read as the reverse complement.
TATTTTTTAGTGAAAACTGAAATTCGCCCCTTTTTACCTTACTTGAATACTACCATTACTTTGGTTCAAATATATCCTTGCAACTGAACCACCACTAATGGAAATCTACCAGAGTAGGATATTTTATTATTTTTCAATGCTAAGCATGATGTTTTATGTAATTACATAGTATTTATCATAGGAATGGGACTAAGCAACTTTGTAATAAAAATAGTGAAAACAAGTCTATTAATTTTATCCAATATGAAATTAAGAATATCTGCTTAATTGACAACTAACTTTGGAGTTTGGCAAAAGAAGAGTCAATAAAACAAATACTGTTTATATTGTCAAGTAGTTCGTTTTGACTGCATTTTTAAAAATCATATGGTGGACAGTTAAGGTACAGACTTTAGGTTCAGGAAGATCTAATTTAACTCCTGCCTCAATCACTTTCTCATGATTTTGAACAAATTATGTAAAATGTATAAGTCTTTATCAAGTCATCTGGAAAGCTTTAATGATTATTTCTCCTTAAGAACGTTACTGTGAATATTCACATAGATAATATATTCAAAGTTCTGAGCATATAGTACTTACACATAGAAAAAGATAAAACCATATACTCATAAATGAGTGAATCAACGATATAGATTAACCTTGTTGTTTCATATTTATATGTGGCATAAAAGGGAACCTCAAATGGAATGTATACATTTTATATCCTGATGGGTGTGTATTCTACCAATGATAATAACAGTGACAGTAAACACCTCCTGGTCTCTGTATTAGTTTCTTGTGACTACTGTAACAAATACCACAAACTGGATAACTTAAAATGACAGAAATTTATTCTCCTACAGTTCTGGTGGTCAGAACTGTCAAATCAGTTTGTCAAAGGTTTTACCATGGCCACACTTCCTCTGGAAACTCTAGCAGATAATCTATTCTTTGACTCTTTGAGCCTGTAGTAGTCACTGGCATTCCTTGACTTGTGGCTACATCATTTTAATCTCTGCCTCTAGAGTTGTGTTGCCTCTTCCTCTTTTGTTCTGTGTCAAATATCCTTTGTCTTACTCTTATAAGGACCCTTGTTCTTGGATTTAGGGCCCACTGGATAATCTAGAATGATCTCCTCATCTAAAGATCCTTAATCTAATTATATCTGTAAACACCCTGTCTCCAAATAAGGTAACACTCACAGGTCTGGGAGATCAGGACACGATCATATCTTTGGGGCAGGGGGAATATCATTCAACTCACTACAGTCCTCAAGTCCTAGATATAGTGCTTGACACCAAGAGTCACAAAATGGATATGGCTTAGGCTTTACAATCTTTTGTTAGATATAAAAACATAATCACCGCATAATATAATGTGTTTAATAAAGTTATTCATGCATGCTAAGGAAAGAGAAATGACAGACTGACTGATTGTATTAGAAAAGCCAAGGTGAGAGTTCTAGAAAAGTAGCATTTGAGTCGGGTCCTTATGAATAAGCAGATATTTACCTAAAAGGAGAAGGAAAGATATACATTCAAATCTCAGGAAACAGTTCAAATAAAGTAGAATTGTAAAAAGATGTGATAGTTTAGGGAAAAGCCTACATGGTATGGGAGAGACTGGAATGAAGCACAGTAAGGTGAGCCGAGCTCAATCGGGTGGGATCTTACATAACGAGGTGAAAGGTTTGAAATATACCTGTAGTCAACGCAAAACTCCTTACATTTTTTTTACAGCGGGAAAATTGTAATACCTGTGCTTTCTGTGGAGGTGGGAATGGAGACAGGATAGCATGAAAGCCTTTGAAATATTCTGCAGGAAACCTAAGAAAGTGATAGTGAGGACAGAGACAAGGTATATTTGAGAGACATTCTGAGGTTGTAATTCTAAGGCATATGTGAAGAGAAGCCTCTGATTTGGGCAACCAGTTTAAACTAATAATAAAAATAGGCACTATATGTACAAATACACAATGTCCTCATCACCCTAAACCACTTGTCGTTACTTGAGGCCATTATGCTCCTTCAGACTTCCACATTGTGGTACCTGATGCCTCCTTTCTCCCTCATTCTGAATGCCTTCATCTTTTCTTCCCTGCATTGTCTAGCTAATTGTTCACCTGTTAAAATTCAGTTCGTGTGTTACCTCTTTCAGAAAATTCTCTCTGATTCACTAAAATTTAGGTTTGGATCTGGCATATCTTGGCCTTAAACCTTATTAAACTCTTCAATGGTCTGCTTTGTTGTCTTTTCTGCAAATTCCTTTAAAGCAGGAAACTTGACATTTATTTTTGCAGTTTCAGCACCTCTTTTTTAGTTTAGCCCACAGTAGGAATGCAAAGTAGTTTGTTGAATCTTTTTTTAAAAAAAGAAAGAGAAGAGTGGAGCCAGAGAAGTTCATAAACATTAGCTAAGGTAAGCAAACTCTTGACCCCTATTTGGTGTGAATAGATGCCTATGGGTCCACAGTCACCAATGGAATATTATACAGCCATAAAGAAGGACAAATATATGGACTTTGCAGCAAATTGGATGGATTTGGAGTCGATCATACTCAGTGATTTATCACAGAAACAAAGAACTGAGTTCCACATGTTCTCACTCATAAGGTGACCTTGAGCAAATTATAATGCTATAAGAAAGCAGTTGGCAGTAGTGGAAAACTGTCAGGGGAAGGGGGAGTGGGACTGGAAGTTGGTGGAAACTGCTAGGGGAGGGAGGGGCATACCTCATCAACAAGGGTATCTGCATGATCAGTGTTTGTATACATAACCTGAATTGTACCCCACATCTTTATAATAAATTAAAAAATTAAAGAAAATAAAGCAAAGACTAAATGGTGGAAGTTGCAGATTACTCCTTGTTCTGGTTCCTTGATTGGCAAAGCCTGCGGAATCTATCCAACTCCTCTTCTGGGGACCAACTATCAGGTGCATCTTCTGGTCAGCTTCTTTTTTTTGTTCAGCCATTTCCTTAAAGTGACAACAACAACAACAACAAAAGTAACAAGTTACAAGAGATCAGACACTTCCAATCTATTCTCTCCTCTTTTTCATTATAAGCCACTGAAAAGCATTCCTCTCTATGCGTAGTAGAATTAAACAGCCAACTATCTGACTCCAGCATCAGCTCTCTAACCCTAGAGCCTTGTTATTGCATATAGAAGCAAAGAGTTTATGAGACAAGTTTAATTGGGCAAATAAAGAGCCTATGAAGAGAAGTAAGTCTTTACCACCAACAATTTTGTGTCAGACAAGAAAAAATGTTTATAGCTACCCCTCAGCTGCAGAACTCATCACACCATGTGAAACATTACATGCTAATAAGAAGACGCTTTGGTGGAACTGCTATCTCTCTATGTGATTAAAAAAATGCTTGAGGTAAATTTACTTACCAAGGTTTTCCTACACTCTATCCCTTGGGAAATCATTTTTTAAAAGTTAAATAAGATAAAGTAGATTGAAGGAAATCACTGTTTCAAAATGTAAATGTGTGACATTTAGCATCTGCATTTTTTTTAATGAGTGAGAATTATGTTTCACAATGTTCTGGTAATGCTGTTATGTAGATTAGTACAGACCTGAAGACTGAAAGAAATAAGACATAGCCTAAATAAATGAATCAGAAACCAATTAAAACAACCTGTCAGGTTTAGGCTATGAGAGGTGCAGGTGAACATGATTTTCAGAACTTTCATTCAACTTAATTATTAAACGGTTATTAAGTAAGATTAATCTCAACTTTAGAATAAAGACAAAGTGCTAAAAGCTCAAATTCAGGATAAACTAAAGTCAAACAACAAATAATATTAGAACTACCAAGTATCCTTAATCTTCAGATATGTTAACTGACCATATGAGATCTAAAATGTTATGAACATTCTTATTCTTAAAGTTATCAATTAGGAAATGAAACCATATACTCTGATAGAATTATACTTTCCTCCCTTTGTTCTAGTTCTCACTTCCCAATAAATGAAGCATTTATCTGCATGTTCTTTAGCTCCACTTGAAGGCATGGTCAGAAGTGGTGTTTTCTGGGTCATAGAGCTAGAAAAAGGTTCTTTTGATACAGTCCTAGGAGATTCTGAAGGATACTAACTGCATAGACTGTGCAACAGCTGAGTGATCCTTTGATCAAATTAAGCATGTCTGACTCAAGTTAAGAGTGCAAGAGAGCTTCAAAAGGAATTTTCCCCTGAGATTTCAAAAGTCTTAGGGCATATATGTAAGGGCAAAAAGGAGAATAAAGCAGTTGTCTTTTTTACCTTTCTTGCTCAATCTTGTGGAATAATACTAGGCATACTTTAGTCTGGAGAAGAACTGGCTCTGTGGGAACATGATGCTATAACCAATTATTTCTAGAATTATTTAGTGAAAGAGAGTGTAGATTCTTCCATCCTTGGAATCAAGAGCTAAAACAAGGATGATGTGAAAATTACAGAGAAACAGAGCTCTGAACATGATCAAGAAGACATTCCTACCAGTCTGGATTGTATTCCTCTCTTGCAGACAGTGGCCTCATCATCACTGGAGGTAAGCAAATGTAGTCTGAAAAGCCATTTATTGAATAGTTAGAAAAGGAAATCCAAGTTATATGAGGTTGAGGTGCTTCATCTATTGAACGATGTGATTTTTTTTCTAACAGTAATAGTCTATATTTATTTGAAGAGTAGTGTTATTCAGATAATTTCTGCTTCTGGCCGTGATGGAGTGCCTAGTAGCAGACTAGTCCTTCTGATGTAAACAATTTTTTAAAGTGGACAAAATGTAGAAAATAGCTATTCTTAGACTTTGGAAAAATTGCAAGACTTTGATCCTGAAAAAAGCGAAAGAAATGAGGTGAGCGCTATCATTTCCTCAGATTTCTGCTTGAGCACATCCAATAGATGTTAAATCACTGACAAAGACATATCTGCACCCCAGTGTTTATTGTAGCATTATTCATAATAGCCAAGTCACAGAATCAATCTAAGTGTCCATCAACTGATGAATGGATTAAAAAATATGGTATGTATGTACTATGGAATATCACATGTTCTCACCACTTATATGTAAAAACTTACACACACACACACACAAAAGCATACAACAGAATGGTAGTTAGCAAAGGCTGGAGTTTGGGGCATAGATAAAGAAAGGTGAGATATTGGTCAAATGGTACAATGTTTTAGTTAGACAAGAATAATAAATAATGATTATTTGAAATGATCGCTATGTTAGCATTCCACATTGTGTAGGTATAGCATCACTTTGTACCCTATACATATATACAATAATTTGTCAATGTATCATTAAATAAATACTTTTTAAATGTAAAAAAGTAAAGAAATGAAAATAATATATTAAACATTGATCAATGAAAGCTGAAAGATACAGTATGTGAAGTGAAAATATCCCTAGATAGACTTAAAGACATAATATGGAGCAAGACAAAAGATCAAGGAAATTTATGATATGGTAATAGACACAAACCTGAGCAAGTAGAGAAAAAGGACAAAACAAACAGCATAGAGTGTTGCTGCCATGTAGAATAATATGAAAGAGTTTAACAAGTATATACTTTTGTCTCATAAAGAACACAGAGGGTAGAAAGTATATTTTTTAAAATACAGAGCAAACACTTTATATTTAATGCAAACTATCAACATACAGATCCAAGAATCTCAATAAACTAAGAAAATAAATACAAGGAAAATCACATATCATAATCAAATTTATGAAACATAATGATAAAGAGAAAATCATAAAAGCAGCTAGAGAAAACAGATTATAAAAAGGGGGAAAAAAAGACAATGGAACACAACTGCTAAAAGAAAAAAAATTTCGCAATGGATGCTACATATCTGACAAAGGCCTAAGAGTCAGGATTTACAAGGAACTCAAACATGCCAAAAGGGAAAAAAAGCAAATAGCCCCATTAAAAAAAAAGACATGAATACACACTTTTCAAAAGCAGATATATGAACAGCCAACAGATACATGAAAAAATTCTTAGGCTCACTAATTATCAGAGAAATAAAAACCACTTGGAGATACCACCTAACTCCAGTAAGAATGACCATCATTAATAAAACAAAAAACAACAGATGCTGGAGAGGATGCAGAGTAAGGGGAACACTTCTACACTGTTGTTAGGAATGCAAAGTAATTCAACCTCTGTGGCAAAAAGTGTTGCCATTTCTAAAAGAACTAGAAATTGACCTTCCATATGACCCAGTAAGCCCTCTTCTGAGAATATACCCAGAGGAACTCAAATTACTCTACAAAAAAAATACCTGCACACTCATGTTTATCATAGCACTATTCACAATATCAAAAACATAGAACCAACCATACTGCCCATCAAAACTGGACTGAATAAAAAAATGTGGAACATATACACAATGAAATATTACACAGTTGTAAAGAAGGACAATATTATGGCCTTGCAGCAACTTGGTTGGATTTGGAGTCTATCATACTCAATGATCTACCACAGAAACAAAGTACTGAGTACCTCATGTTCTCACTCATAAATGGACTCCAAACGCCTATCAGAATACAAAAAAGAGACTGCCAGGAGTGGAACACTCCAGCAGAGTGGGGGCACATACATCAATAAGGGTGCCTGATTCTAATCCAGGTGAAGTGAGATCCAATGGGAGGCCCTAAACTCCACCTGTACCTAAACAACTTATATATGCAATCCTGATTGATACCCCACAACTTTAAAATAAAATCAAATTGGAAAAAAAGAAAAAATCATAAAAGAAATTATATTCTAAACTGATGATAATGAAAACGCAATATACAAACTTTGTGAAATGCAGTTAATGCAGTGCTTAGAGATTAAGGTATGGTTTTAATGCCTGTGTTAATAAAGAAGATAAGTCTAAATTATTTAAGCTTCTATCTTAAGTGAGAAAAAGTAGAGCATAGGAAATATAAGGTAAACATGATGAATGGAATAAATTTTTAAAAGAAATGAAAGAAATATAAATATATATATTAGAGTAGGTCATCAACAGGAGAATTTGGTTGTTTGCAAAGATCAATTAACATACTTTTAGCTGAAGTGATCATGAAAACTAGAAAACACAAGATACTGTAATACTATAAGAAAGGGATTGGCAGTAGCAGCAAACTGCCAGGGGGTGAGGCAGGGAGGACACAAGATTTATAAGGATACCTGCTCTCAAACCAGGCAAAGTGGGGACTAAAGGGAGGCCCAAACTTTATGTGTATGGTGACTGCTTATATGCCTAATCCTGAATTGTACCCCACATCTTTAAAATGAAAAATAAATAAATTAAAATAATAATAATATAAAAAGAAAAAGAAAACACAAGTTATTAACATCAAGAAGAGGAATCACTAAAAATCCTATACACATAAAAAGCTTAACAAGAGAATATTATGAACAACTTTATTTATTGCCAACAGACCTCTATTACACAAAATTTTAAAAGAAAATTCTTCAGACTGAAGGAAAGTGATAACAGAGGAAAAACCACATCTCCCAAAAAGGAGAAGACCAAAAATGTTAAATATTCTTGTGGCTATAAAAGACATTTTTATGATTTTTAAATTTCTTTAAAAGGTAATTTACTATTTTTAACAAGAACAAATAAGAAAAAAACATTAAATTTATGGGAAAGTAGCATTGAAAACAAACTAAATAAGTACAGTGAGAGGTCACGTTGATGCATAGAATGACTCAATATTAATTCTGCAAAAAATTAATGCATAAGCAGATTCAGTAGGTTTTCTGTATCCATGAGCTCTACATCCATGAATTCAACCAATTTTGGATTTAAAATATTTGGGGAAAAAATGAATGCTTACATCTGGGCTAAACAAGTATAGAATTTTTTTCATTATTCCCAAAACATGCAGTAAAACAAATATTTATATAGCATTTGCATTGTATTATCAGTACCCTAGTGATAACTGAAAGTATATGAAAAAATATGCATAGTTTATATGCAAATATTATACCATTTTTTATAAGGGACTTGGACATTCATGAATTATGGTAATCTGCTGAGATTTCTAAAACACGTACCACACCAATACCAAAGGATGACTACAAAAAAACTAATAAAAGTTTTCATAAATCTTGACAAACTTATAAATTTTACTTGAAAGGCAAAGAGTAGATAGATAAATCATATAAATTTCCCACTAGGTATCAAGATTTATTATAAAGGAATAAAATGCAATGCCAAATAATTTTATATAGGCAAGGACAAAGAGACCAATACAACAGAATACAAATTCCATAAATAGAGAAAATTTGAAATAAAGCAGAAATGTCATCTTAGAACAGTAGGATAAGTGTGGCTATTAAATATAGTTTTGGGAAAACCAGTTATTCTTATAGGAAAACATTAAATTCCATGCCTATCACATACTATGCAAAGAGGTCATTTCCAGATATACCAAAAACTTAAAAGTGAAAAGAAAGACTTTAAAATCTCAGTAGAAAATATTGGAGATTATCTTTATAACTTCAAAGAAGAATGTTTTTAAAAGACACAAAAAAACATGAGATAAAAAATTAATAATTCATTAACATTAAAGTATATTTTCATTCATTATAAGATACTATTTAAAAATTAAAATGGAATGAAAATCTTTATTTAAAAATATTCCTATAACCAACAGCATACTGGCCTTCAGAATATTTGAGGAACTCCTACAAATCAATGAATGAAATACAAGTAAGTATCTAAACAAGCAATTTGCAGAAGCATAAAACACATCCCCTGAGAAAATACAAAAAAGATGTTGAAAAATGAAATCCACAATTAAAATCCATTTCATAGCCATCAATTGTGCAGAAATTATAGACCTTTGTAAAAATATGATACAATTGGAACTCTCATTGGCTACTGGTAGGGGTATAAATCACATTTTGGGAGAAAAATCTGGTGACCTTTATTAAATTGGAAAGCATGAAGTAAAATTATACCCACAGAAATAAGAGTCTCCTTAGAATAATTCTATTTAAAACAAAGAGTAAAAGAAAAATAAACTAAAAAGAACAAAAAATTGTTTGTTCAAACAGAAGAAAAGCAGAATGATAATCTTAATTTGATAAAAATATGAATGACATAGTTAAATTGACAATTTTTATAGTGCACACTGAAGTCTTGTTATTATCTGCCAAATAACATAGCTTCAAATTAATAGAGCAAAACTACTAGAAAAGTAAGGAAATTTTAAAAATATATAACTTTTTCAGTTGGGAAATATTAACAAATATCCATAGAATTTATGATCAAATATGCCAAAACTCATATAGAAAGTTTGACTTGCAAAATTATTAAGTATCAGCTCATAGATATATTGAGTTTCCTATTTAAAAAATTAAACATATATTCTTTTCCAGCATCCATGGGAATGTTACCAAATTTAATCATGTATGATATCTCAAAGAGAGTCAGTTCTTCTCTTCCCTCCCAATATTTAGAAATGAACTTAACAGAAATAGGCAAAACATATATGATGAAAACTTTAAAGCAGTTCTGATAAAGACAAAGACTTACCAAATGGAAGGAATTATTTGCCATTGGATAGGATTATTGAAAATCTTAAATATATTCGTTTTCTTCATTACATATATAAATTTAGTGCAATTCCAACATGAATAACAAGTTTGTTTGTTTGGAGCAGGATAAACTGTTTTGAAAGTTAAATTTAAAAAGTAAACATTCAAGAACAGCTTGAAAATCCCTGAAGAAGAGGCATAAAAGGGAACTAGCTCTATTAGACATTAAAATATACTATTAATTTTCTATTTTAAAAGTATGATACTGACACATAATAGATACACCAACAAAACACAATAGAAAACCTGGGAATAAACCAAGTGCATATGAAAACTTAGTATAGGTAAGACCTCAAATCACTGCAGCAGATATGGACATTTAATAAATAAATTTAGAACAGCTGGAAACCATTTTAAAAAGGATAAAATTGGATTTATACTTCATACCATATATCAGAAAAAAATTCCAAATAGATCTGAAATGTAAGTGTAAACAGTGAGACCATATGAGTACTGGAGTGAAACACGAGCACATATTTTATTATCTGGAAGTTGGGAAGCCTTTTTAATCAGACTTAAAATCCAATTGCAATTATCAAAAAAGATTGGTAAATGTTACTGAAGAGAAACAAATTGCATGACAAAGAAACCATAGCAAAATATAAAGAAAATGACACTGACAAAATAGTTGAAGTGTTACAGATAAAAAGCTGATTTCCTTAATAATTAAAGAATTCTTTACTATCAAAGGGGAAAAATGTCAAAATGACAAAAATGGCATTTAAACACGTGAAAAACACTCAACCTTGCTAATATTAGGAGAAATTCTAATTAAATCTACGATAGAATTTATTACCTATGAGGTTGGCAACAATTAGAAAGCTTAACATCTCGCTCTATTGGTGTGGCTGTGGAGAAACAGGCATGCTCTAGAATTGCTCGTGTGTGTGCATACAATCCTCATGAAAAGGAATATGGTAATGTCTAACAATGTATTTACCCTTTGGTGGAATAATCCACTTCTAGGAATTTGTCTGAAGATGCACTCCTGCAAATAACAAATCTAAAGTTATACATTCTTCATTATTTATAATAGCAATATATAGAAAACAACTCAAATAGCCACTCATGGGAGACAGAGCTCACTATAGTATGGCTGAAAAATTAAATACTATGAAATCAGAGGGAGAGAGAGAACAAGAGAGACAGAGACAGAGAGAGAGAGAGAGAGACAAGCTGAGCAGTTTGTTTCAAAGATATGTGAACCAAAAGTAAAACATGGGAAAACATGCTCCAATTTTTTTGTAAAAAATAAAAGACAAGTCAATAAGAATATGTATGTATTTGTTTCTTTTTGCTTAAAGAAACACAGAAATGATAAACCATAAATTAATAAAAATGAGTGGGAAAGAGAGAAATTAATGATTGAGCCAGCTCTAGTTTATTGTGTAATTTTTCTCCCATAAGGCTTTCTGTTTAATTTGCTATTTTTCAACTGTGATTTTCAAGTTGCCACTTAACTAGGTTCCTGATTTCTGGCCTACCTGCCCAGGCAGCATAGGATACATTTCTTCTTATTTGAACTTTAAACATAAGACTTTAATATTTTTTATTTTCAAGTTGAATTACATTGCAAAATGACCAAAACAATTTTCGCATTTACTTTCAGCTCTTTATCCTGTAGGTTTTTGTGTTGAGAAACACAGAGACTTTTTCCTGTTGTGAAGTAAAAATACCTAAAACAGGTCTTATTCAAACTCTGTTAAGTTGAGGTAGGAGATAGGCAGGGAGCCACTGTTTGTGTTTAACAGGGTAGAGATAAGAAACTAATACGAAGTTGTTGATTGGGAGATGACACATCTAGTTTCCTCTTTTCCTACGAATATTGCATGGGTATTTCCACATACCCATGGCAAAATGCATTTTAAAAATGGTCAGCAAATCCAGACATTTGTATGTAAGCTCAGAGAACTTTTGCTAACTGCTTAAATTTTGCAGGCATACTGACTGTGGCAAATTGCTGGTCTGGTAGGACGTATTCTATAGTAACATTAAAATTGCTGTCAGGGACAAGGCCTGAATAGGGAATTCTTGACAAATTTTGCTGAGCCAGAAAAGGGCAAGCAGTGTTTACTTGGAAAGCAGATTGTTAGAATCTTTAAATCCTTCTCTACCAAGGAACATCTCATTGGAAAAGAATGATGGGCTTTCCAGACCCCTTAATAAACCCAACCTTCTTGCTACCACTCACAAAGCCCTATATGGTCTGCTCTGCTTATATCTCTGACATCATCTTGTCATACTCTTCCTCTTGGTCAGTATGCTCTGGAAGGAGCTTTTTCTCAAATATATCACTCTAACTCCAACCTTAGGCCTGTGAAATAGTTGTTTCCTCTATCCGAAATACTCTTCTCACAGATCTTGACGTGGCTGGAGACTTCTTCTGATCCAAGTTGCAGTTCAAAAGCCTTCACCTTAGAAGCTACCCCAGTCATTTTTCATCACTTTTTAAAATCTTTCTTATCACTGTTTGGAAGTGTCCTGTTTTACATTTGTTTCCTGTTTATTTGATTCATCTGAGCTGCTATCACAGATGCCATAAACTGGGTAGCTTGAAAAAAATCAGAAATGTATTTCTTACAGCTCTAAAGTTTGAGAAGTCCATGATTAGAGCATGATGGGTTTGATGAAAGCCTACTTGCTTCATAGATGAGCATCTTCTCACTGTAAATTTGCATGATGGTGGGACTAGCTAGCTTTTCCTGGCCTCTTTTATAAGGACACCAGTCCCATCATAAGGGCTCTACCTCGCAAAAGCCCCACCTCCTAATACCATTACACTGGCAGTTATAACTTCAATATATGAATTTTGGAGGGATGCAGACATTCAGACTTTAGCATTTATTTCAGACTGTAGCATTTTTCTATCTGTTTGGAATCTGGTCCTGTTAGATGTAAACTCCATAAGCATAAGAATCAGACCTGTCTTGTTCATGATTGATTGAAATGCCAACATCTAGAACAGCACAGAGAAGTCTCAGCTCGTGGCACCCAGGAAGTACTTGTTGCATGAATGACTGATGCTTCCACAATGGCAATCTTTTTGAAAGGTCTGTGGTAGGCAGAGTAATATACCCCTTCAAGATGTCTATGCCCTAATCCCCAGCACTTGTGAGTATGCCATTTTACATGGCAAAAAGGACTTTGCAGACATAATTTAATTAAAGATTTTGAGGGAGATTTTCCTGGATTATCCAGGTGCAATCACTTTCATTACAAGGGTCCTTATTAGAGACTTGCAGGAGAATCAGCATCAGATTGACTGAAAGTTGCTATGCTGCTGGCTTCAAAGGTAGAAATGGTCATGAGCCAAGGAATACAGGGGACTTACTTCTAGAGCTTGAAAAGACAAACTGTCGAGATGAAATTTCCCCTAGAGCCATCAGAAGAAAGGTAGTCTTTATTTTAGCCCAGTGAGATTTCTTACTTCCAGAACTACAAGATAAAAAATATATGCTGCTTCAAGGCACCCAATTTATAGAAATGTATTACAGCAGCTATAGGAAACTAATACGAGGCTAAAGTGGCTCTTTCTGGTGTATGAGCACCACCTCCACATCAGCATATGAGATACAATTCTGGGGCTATTGAATGGGAAGCAAAATCTCTTCTGTGCTGCTAGGAGCCTGAATCTTCTAGTTCACCTATTGAGTCTGAAAATAGAGTCAACTCAGAAGAAACGGAACCAAGAAATGATTCTGGTGGCATCATTTTAACCATGAATCAAGTTCTTATCCAAACTCTCTCTCTCCAAACATTTCTCTAGATAGATCAGTCATACATTACTAAAGTCCTTTTGGCTGAAGTTATCAGTCACTTACAAACAAAGCTATTCTAACTAATGTAACTCCCTTAACCTATCGGAGCAACTTTTGTGGGGATGGGTGAGAGAATGAAGTATTTTGAACAAAAGAAACTCTCCAACCTGCTATTCTAGCCACTCCTATTCTTTGCAGTAGGAAATTTTAGTGGCTGCTACCATCAACATCTCTCATGGGTGAGGGACTCATCCTTTCCAACTTCTGAGATGATTGACTCTCAGACACTCTAACTTTATGATCATTTTCCCCAGACAATAGCTCATGACAGACCCTCTAGAAGTGGTTGCTGCCATATCAAAAGACTTTATTTATTTATTTTTATTTTTTGCTTTCTTTTAAACCTGGAAGTTGTTCATTAAAAATATTAAGAACGTTTTAATAGTTCTTGGCATTTTACAACTGGAAAATAATTTAGCATTTATCTAACAATGTAAGTTCATGATTTACAGATAAAAGGTTATTTAATAAACCACAAAAGGAGTATGTCAATGAAGATTATGTTCAGATGTGAATAATAAAGACCCCAAATGCAGTGGGTACAAGACAAAAGGAGATTTTTTTCTCATCATCTGGATTAAATGAAGATCAGCAGTTTTGGTGAAGACTGCTCTTTAATCACTAGTAAGCATTCTACCCTTCCATTGTAATAAAATTGCTAACATAGGAGCTGATTATCCAGATGGACGATACTTAAATTTCCCAGTATTCAGGTGTAGCCAAGAACTATGGTCTCACCATAACCATGTGAGCAGAAGTGATGAGTGCCTTCAGTCCAGAGATATGCTCTTCCTGTGTTTTCTCTTCTTCCCACTGGCTTCAAGTGATAAAGACTAAAGCAATCTGGAAGCCATGAATTGAGAAGTCTGATAGAGAAGTAATTTTCTAACCCGTTTGTACCGTTATGGTGAGGGGCTCTTTTTCTGAAAAAGCATGACACTTTCTATCAATAATACCGTAGTCCAAGGATGGTATAGTAGTCCTATGGTATCTGGAATCCCAAATCCTTTGATTCTGTTGCTCTGCCTTTCTTGGTTTCCATCAAAGACATTTTATGTTCCAAAATACCTATAGAAGTATCTGCAATTTTATGCACATTTCAAGTAACAGGAAGAAGAGAAAAATACGTAGAAGATGATGCTCTTTAAAGAGATTTTCCAAAAGTACCATGCTACACTTCAGTTTACATCTTATTGGCAAGAGCAATCACTTGGCCTTATTTAGCTGCAAGGGAAATGTATCTTTAACTGGGTAGTAACCTGCCCAGTTATAAAAATCAGAGTTGTTTTACTAAGAGAGAGGGTGAACATAAAGAATAAAGCAATGTTTTATATAAAAAGAAAATTAGTCTTTAGTTTCTTATCAAAAGGAGAAATAAACAACAGCAATGAAATTCAGTATAAACATGGTAGAACTGCAAATGTCTTCAATTTGTGCCAACAGAGGGCCAAGATAAGAAATTTCTTAGACTCCTCATTAAAATTTCTACTGCTAGGAGTTGTAAACACCAGTTCATTTCCAAAATATGCAGTATTGTAAGGTAGACCTGAATAGGATGTAAACTGGTTAGAAGCTTACTTAGGCCAAACCAAACTACGGTCTCCACATGGACAGTGAATTGAGAAGTTTCCATAAAGAGAACTTACTTTTTGTTTGATCTAAGTGACTAGCAGTATGCAACCAAGATCACCACACAGAGTCTTCCATACCGCTGCCCCCTTGGAGTATTTTGTCTTATTCTCTGAGGGTATATATCCATGTCAAAGTTTGGACTCAGGTTATGTTTGGTTTTCTTCTCCTCTTCTTCCTCAAGAGCATCTCTGAGATTTCACTTGACCCAAAAAGAAAGACTTAGCAAAGTCTTTTGCTAAATAAAGGCAACATTCAAGGTCTTAAATTTGTCATCTTTTTCTAAATATGTTCACAAATTCTTAGGCATGGTTTACATAGCATCAGATTTTGTAGGTGAAAGAAAGAATGCTCTGATTTATTCTTCCACGAACATGACTTATTACCTCTTACCATAAAAGGCAGAAGCATTGTAATTTTTCATTTTGTAGAAATGAAAAATTTTTCATTTAATAGAAAATTGACTTTATATGAGAATCATTTTCTTTATATGCACAATGACTCATAAAAAGCGTTCTGTAATAATTTCTTAACACTCTATAATGACTTTACCTTTATTTCCTCAATAATAATAATAATAATAACACTAATAATTTGTTATAGCGAGAGTTCCTGCAGGTGTCAAGTACTTCTCTAGCACTTCATTTCTCTTTCCATTTAATCTTCATAAGAATTGTATAAACCACATGTTATTGATTCAATTTTTTGGACGAGAAAACTGAGAATCAGAAAGAATAAATACTGGTATAAGGCCTCTGTTACAGAAACCTGATGAGCTCCCACAGACTTCTGTGTTCTTTGAAGCAGTAATATGGCTTACACTGTTTTCTCCTGTTATGTCTCTCTGGTATCCCCCAACTGTCCAGCTGTCCCTCTCAGCCCATGGCAACTCAAAAAGTACAAACCCATTATTAGTACCCAGTCTTTAATTTTAGGTTACCATAAATTTTAAACTCAGTTTCACTCCACTCCAGCCCACACAATATAGTCACCGTCTTTCTAAGAAAATAATAAGTAAAAAAAAAAGTCTTACCTGATTGTGTCCACATCCCACTCTGTGAGGTACCACCCTCCTAGACACAACAGAAAAACTATTCAGACAAACAAAGGGTATCTGGCGACTGCACTACTCTCAGTTTTTCAGAACTGCTTTTCATCCCATGCTGATGCTATTTTCTAGGGTTGCCCTGGTAGAAGTGTAAATTCTACTGCTCTTAGGAGCTGCCATGGGAGATTGCTAAACAAGACAAGAATTAACATTTTTATTCACTATGGCCTCCCTTTGAAAATGTTTTATGATTGGGGTTAGGCATCTCCCCTAGCACCCATTCTCTCTTTTAGGGAAATGGAAATAAAATACTTGACATTTACTTCATAGAGCAATTCAGAATAATATTAAGACATTTCTCAAACTAGTTGGAGGGAACAGGGAGTGTACATATTTCTCCCCCAGTGATGTGGGTCTTGATGCATGCCTTACCCGGACATTGGCAGAAGCGTGCCATGTGGTCACATTCTGTAGTCCTTTAGGCAGAGACAGCAAATGGACATAATCTGAAGAAAAGAAAAAACTGTTAAAATATAGCAAGAACGCACACATTCCCTACTAATGATAAACCTCACTTCTTTCAGATCCTCGCCAGCGTAGGCCTGGCTTTGCTACTTTTTCTGGTGGTCTGGTAGACCCTTGATCTTTAAATGGTGACACTTTTCCTAGATAGAAAAAGAAGAAAGAAACTCTTGGGATATTTTACACAAATTTAGTTTATGAATTTTGCACAATTCTGACATTTCCTATATTCTCCAAGTACAAAAATGTTTAAAAATTTTTTTTAAGTTAAAGACTTAGAAAAATGAGTGAGAGATATCTAGACAACACTACCATATTATGCCATAAAGTAGAAGCTTAATAATCATTAGTTGGAAATAACCAACTTAACACCTCTACTTAGGTACTTCATAGACATTGCAAACCCAACACGTCCAAAATCCAACTCATGACCTGTCCCACCATATCTGAACTATCCCCATTTCCCCGCTCTCTGTTAATTCCCTACCATTAGTCTGGTTGCATGCTCATTAAACTGGAAGTCTCTCTTAATATCCGACTCTTTCTCAACCCTAGTATTTAAGCTGCCATCAAGTTCTTGGATTTGACCTCTAAAATACTGCTGGGATTTATATATTTTCCTCATCTCCATATGCCCAGCATAGGCCAAAGTCACCCACTGGACAGCTTCTGACTGTCTCTTGCCTTATTTTAAATCATTATCTCCTTTTCTGTCAAAATAATCATTGAAAAATACAATTATGATTATGTATTTTATTGCTTAAGAGTCATAGGTCAGGCTCGGTGACTCAACCTGTAATCCCAGCACTTTGGAGGCCGAGGTGAGTGGATTGTCTTAGACTGTGGGCTCAAGACCAGCCCCAGCACCTCGGTGAAATCTACAGTAAATCAAAAAATTAGCCAGATGAGGTAGTGCATGCCTGTAGTTCAGCTACTTGGAAGGCTAAGGCAGAAGGTTTGCTGGAGCACAGCTGGTTGAAGCTGGGTGGCCGTGTGTGCCACTGCACTCTAGCTTGGGTGACAGAGTGAGGCTCCAACTCAAAAAAAAAGAGATCCATCAAAGATACTCACTATTCTTAGGACAAATGTCAAAGTCCTTTTCATAATCTAAACCAAATTTATCTCCAAAGCCTTAAGCCAGTTTCCTATTGATTTGTTAAAGTGTTGTATGTGCTTGTGGTACTTTACAGACTTGTTATAGTTGGGATAGGGAATTACTGTCGTGTCTTCTTCCCCTGGATCTGTGTCCCCCCCCCGCCCCCATTAGTTTGTGCCTCAATTCTAAAGAAATCTTCATGTTACTGAGAATTAACAATTGCTTGATACCAACCCAATTAAAAGTTGCTCTCTGGTCCCCTGTCAGGATCCTGCGGGTCAATGATTTAGCAGTAAGTTCCAGCACAGTGGCACACAAGTCATTTTAGCTTGCACTGTCCACTGCATGCCCTCCTATGGAGCAATCGTTTTGCCCAGAGCATTAGCTTCAGGAAAGTCTTATTAATCATCATGGTTTCAGTTCCTGAGCTGGCCCTTGATGCTAGGTGTGAGGCTGTTTCTCAAGTGTAATGGCCCTCATCCTGTTAAGGAATCCCCCTCCTCCCTTTTTAATATCCTGCCATAAGATTAATAGTTCAAACCTGATGCCACATGCAAACATCCTGATAAGATCTTACTTAATGAAAAGTAAGCAGAGACTTTCTTCTGTGAACATATGTCTTTTGAGAAACTCAAAGCAAATTGGAGATAACATGTAAAATGTCGCAGGAAAAGAAAAAGTTCTAAATGAGAACATTTATCATCATCACAGATTCATGTGGGCTGTCAAGACACAATAAAGCTTTTAACTCATTTTGTCTTAGGCAGGCTTTTCCACGAGGACTTTTATTAACAATACTCTCTGCTTGACCTGTTCAGCCACATCTCCCACTGTGGAAGACAGGTTGTGAAATATATCTTTTCAAATGGATGTCATTGATTTTAATATACCTTTAATAATATTGCCACTCAGTGTTTTAATTACTCATACTTATTGGTACTTCCACCCTCAGGTGATTTTATCTAATAAATCTGATAAGTACAGTAGACTCTGATATTAGATGTACAGATATTAGATGTACAGCTCACGTGGAGGGGAGACCATTTCCTCTGTGCTGGACTCAGACATGGGTCAAGGGTGTTCCTTGGAAAGCTCACAGTAGGGCAAGTCTTACAAATGCTCAGTCACAGCCGGACACTATCCTCTCCTCTCTGGCAGCACTACCAGGAGAGTCCTTAACAGAAGAAGCTTTCGAATGACAGCTTTGCTTTGCCGTATGCCATCCCTGCCCAGTTTACCTCAGTGACAGTGTAACACTCCACCTTTGTGCTTTGCTAGCCATTAGTGCTTGTCATTAGTACTCAGTTTTTCATATCTTATTCCAGTTCATTCCGTTTGTATGCATTTTGTCCACTGTTTGGGGTTGAATTGAACCCCATTAAAATTCGTTATGTTGAAGCACTCCTCCCCAGTGCCTCAGACTGTGACCTCATTTGGAAACACGGAATTTGCAGATGTAAGTAGTTATTGCCACTCAGATGTATTGCAGATGTAAGCTGATTTGTTGGAGAGGAGGTTGCACTGGTGTAGGATGGGGAAATTTGGACACACACACTCCTACAGGAAGATGATGTGAAGACTCAGGGTACAAGAAGAACACCATCTGCAAGCCAAGGAACGCCTGAGACTACCAGCAGCTAGGAGAGAGGCCTGGAACAGGATTCTCCCTCATATCCCGTTGAAGAAACCAAGCCTGGCAACACCTTCATTTTGATTTCTGACTTCTAAACATCAGAACTATGAGACAATATCTGTGTTGTTCTGAGCAATACATTTCGTGGTACTAGCAACCCTAGGAAACTAACACATCCACTAAAGTATAGATCTCTTATGGGTAAAGTCTGCATTTTATTTACCTCTGTGTACCTGCAATAGTGCCTACATGAGGTAGATACTTAATAAATATTAATGGAACTTAATTGCATGAGTGGTGAAGAATATAGAGGCAAAAAGCTGATTTGTTGGAGAATAAGGGAGATAGGAAAAAAACAAATTCTTCCATTTTTGGAAGGATGGGTAGGGAGGATGTGATGACCAGGGAAGGAACAGATATTTGAGCAGATATGGGTCAACAAGGGTGCTTCAGATTTAAAGCCATAAGTAGCAAGCATTTGCCAAACACACTTTTCTGGCATGCCTGGCAACATGAGGGAAACAGGTAAGCAGGCCCAAAGAAATCATCTGATACTGAGCATTAGGATCCAGTTTGCATTTATTTCTCTAGCTTACAATGGAACAATAAAACTCGAAAACATAGTGAAATGGCTCGAGGGAAAACAGTGCTCTGGAGATAAGAGTTCTTGCAAAAAGTGGAATGCAAATTACAGGTGAGACTATGGGACACAGAAGATATTGGTGTCAAGTGAGTGGAATTCCTCCAAGAGTCTCAGACCTATAAGACAAACAGGGAGTATCAAGGAACTGTACCTAAAATTAACTGCCCTGGTGCTAAAGCCTTGGGGATCTGTTTAAGGATAGATCCATCTCAAGATGGTCCTTAAAGAGCACTAGCTTTTTTGTAGGATTACAGCACACTTGCCGCAGTCTGGGATAAAGTAACCTGACACAGTACATCTATTTTTGGTATCAGATCACATCTAATTGAAGTGAATAACTACAGCTGTACACCAGTGACTGACTCAAGCAGAAATTGCAAAGTGGCTGCTCTTACTCTGCATGCAGTTCCTGGGGTTTTCTATTAGGCCTGGACATTTGGCCCACATTCCATTTCTTAAGTTTGATTAGTTGCCAAAAATCACCACTTGGAGGAGTTTTGGTCAAGGTGTTGCTTCATGCGTGCATGACTCTGACCTGGCCCCTGTCACCGTTGAAGATTCTGATCCTAAACTTAAAGTGTAGCGTGGAAAAAACTGATTAAACCCCTCTAGTTTTTCTTAACACTTCAAAAATTATTTTAAAGTAGAATATAGAATGATGCTGGCCTAAATTGTTTTAATTTACATATATCTAAATGCAAATTCTAGGATTGGCTTCTAGAGAAAAATCATAGCTGTCCTACTTGCAACAAACATTTGCAGTGTAAAAATGTCTGGATGAAAATAAAGCATAACTAAGCCAGATGGATGGGGAAGTGACACGACTAATAAGAGTTTAAATAAAGTAATTGGTTTTATGATTTTGTAAGTAGCAAGTGAGAATCATAGAACACTTAAATATATAAAAAATTATTTTTAAAAATCACCCATAATTCTATCTGAAGACAACAACTGTTGAGGTTTTCCTGCGTTTTTTCCTCTATGTGGAATGTAACATTCGTTTCCGCCTTTACATCGAAATCCTTCCCAGAAGGATTGGAAGAAAACCTCAATCATTAACTTCTGTCCTATATGGAGGCTGGGTGGAGAGGATGTCTTCCAAAAGAATTGTGTGTGGTTTTTTTATAGTTGAGGACACTCTGGAAAAGAATGTTTTTCTTTATCCAAACTGGTCACCATAGTTATATAAAAATGGGTTCCCAGTCCACGGTTTATAATATTCCACTTTTTCCCTCCAAAAAGTGGGTGGGGGAGCCACACCCCTGGACTGTTCCTCCAAAAGTCCAATTACTAGTGGATTGGGTGTCACCACCTATGTGAACGTTGATCTCCATACCTAAGAAGCCTGAAAACAGAAGTCCTGGTTATTTCCCAGTGGTGGAAGAAGCTCCCCAACCTCTTATTAAATCTCCTGTTTCCACCATATCTCCTCTGAAAACACTTGCATCCCACTTATCTTCCTATCACTACCTCCAATTTAGCATGATCTCTTCTAGGAGGCTGGGGTGGAGGTGGGCATAGTATCTGTTGAGTGTCTGGCAACTTCTGCTTTGCACATTTTCACAAAATTTCCATTTAGAGAAGAGAACACAGAAGAAAAATTCCTGATTGCAAGAGAAGCCAGAACAAATTAATTTCTCATGAAATTTTTTTTTGCTAGATACATTTGATATAATTAGAATCATAGCACATATGCAATTCTTAATTTATTATTGTATTTACATTATAACTAAGCATTTTCCAATGTTTAAACCCTGTGCAAACATGATTAAGAGCTGCATAGTGTCTAAGCATGAGGATGCATCTATGCACATCATACTGAGTTAGGCAGTATAATTCAGGAGTCAGGAAAGGAAGCTGCCAAGCCAGACCATCTGGATTCCATTTCTAGCACTGCACTTGTAAGTAACATAATCTTGATACAGTCACTAACCTCACTGTGCCTCAGTGTCCTTATCTTTAAAATAGTGGTGATAACAGTCCAAATCCATATTGTTGTGAAAATTAAAGGAGCCAATACATGTAAAATCCTGAGAAAAGGCTCTTACACAGTGGAGAAATGCAGTTATTTCAGTACAATGCTGTGCTATTTCGTTAAGATTATGTGCTGTAGACAGCCAACCCTCGGTTTGGATCTGAGCTCTTTCTATCATCTATGTGACACTTAGTATATTACTTCACTTCTCTGAGTTTCAGTTTTCTCACCTGTATAGTAGTACATCTTCTCAGGGTTGTTGTGCCGATTAAGTACAACACCAAAAGTGAATACCTCAGCAAAATCCCTGGCATACAGTGTCCAATATATTTTGACTCAATTGTTCTATATCTCCTGTTCCTAACACAAAACCTTCTAAATAGCAAGCGCTTGGATACCGGTTGAATAGATGTTTATTTATTGGAGCTGGGTTGCATAGTACTAATGTAAATGTAAATATTTATGAAAGACCTGGAAGAGTTCACATTAATTTGGTAATAGAAAATGCCCATGTGAAAGGAGATTGGAAGAAGTTAAGAGGGTTTAACTTTTTCCTGCTCAAAGTGTACAATGAAAAAACACTCATAGTTTATTTTTATGAGTTAAAATGAAATTTTAAAGTAATTAAACCTTAAAAAGGCAAGAACAGAACCTTGTAGAGTCCTGGGTTGGGTGGACAGTCTAATTGCAACAGGTGGCATGAAGGAAAAAACTGTGGAATATATCATCTAGATCTTTCCAGGAGGCTCCAGATCTCACTTGCTTTTGACCTTCCCTTTGAGTTCAAATCTACAGCTACAAAGACAGACTTGTTGTTTGTTTGCTTTTCTGAATGAGTGGTTTTCATTTATATAAAGAAAGATTTTCTCATAAATTGGGCAAAAATTTCAGATTATTTTTATATCACTATCCAAGGGACACAAATCCATCTTGAAGTAATATCTTAAATTTTGACACCTTGCTCTCCAGGTGAAATGTTTCCATTGTAATATATTCTGTTAAAAGATTCTTTGTGTTGAGACAAAGTGGTGAAAAATTGTTTTGTGTTTCTATGAGAAAAGAGTTTAGTACAGTTGGCAAGATCATGAATTTCCCAGGGTTTCACATTTCTCTGTGTGGTGATGGCTGCCCTGGTTTTGCTATCAACTCCATTCACATTCACTCCATTCTACCTGGTGAAGAGGTGATTGGTGATCTCAATAGACTGTCTCAGATGGGGTAGGCCACCTCATTCAGCATTTTGGCAGCAGCTATACACAGATGAAGATACCATGCCCAAAGCAAGCCATGATGTCCACAGGAGGGGTTAACCATCCATTCCACTTGTCAGGCCATGAATGGGAAGCTCTGTCCATTGGGCGTGCTCACTTTCTCCTTCTGCCAGATCTCAGTTCAGACTAGCTGGGAAGTCATCCCATCTCCTCATGCACTATGCTTACTCCCTTCTGTGAAGGAACTGCCATGTGGCTACAGGTATATTAGAAACTGTGCTCCAAGACCTGGAACATTTGCCAGTCCCGGAGAAAGGAGAGAGCCCAGGTGTCAATTTTATAAGAAAACCTATGTTCTTTGGCAATATGTCCTATGAGCCTGAGATTTTGGGGAAAAAATAGTGTAAATTAGCTCAGATGCCACAGAATCAAATAAGAAAGAAAGGAGAAGACTTGAACCTAGTAGCCTTATTATGGTGGGAAAAGCACAGATCTAGATGTTAAGCCAACTTTGGTTCAAATTCTGGCATTGCTGTTTACTAATAGTTTTATTTAGGCTATGTTCTTTATCCTAGAAAGCCCTCAGCTTCCTCATCTATAAAATGGGGGTAAAAATATCTACCTCCGAGAACGTTGGGGAGAGAATAATGACATGAAAGGGTTAGCATTTGGTAGACATTTAAATAATAATTGTAATAATGAGTGGCTTTTATGTACACTCAGATGATAGGGCCTGCCTAGGCCCAGCTCCTTAGCAACTTGAGGCCTTCTAGATGTCAACCAACTTGTTAATTTAGTAACACGTGAGGTGGTATTTCTTTATAGGTATTACAGTTTAATAGAAGACATTTATTAATAGTTTTCTTATTAATTTAAACATTTTGAATAGGTCCAATTAGATACTACTTCATACCCACTAGGTTGGCTGTAATGAAAATATCAGAAGATGAAAAGTGTTGGTGAGAAGATAGAAAAGTTGGAACTCTTGTACGCTGCTGGTAGAAATGTATGAGGGTGCAGTCACTATGGAAATTGGTTTGGCTGTTGCTCAAAAGGCTTAATATAGCATTATTATGTGACCCAGCAATCTCACTCCTAGGTAAAAATCAAAAGAATTAAAAACATGGGCTAAAACACATACTTGAATGCTAGTGTTTATTACAGTATTTTCCACAATAGCCAAAAGGTGGATTCAACCCTAATAAATAGACAAAATGTTTTATATACATATAATAAAATATTATTCAGTCATTAGAAGGAAATGAGGGCTGGGAGTGGTGGTTCAAGCCTGTAACCCCAGCACTTTGGGAGGTCAAGGCAAGAGGATTGCCTAAGCTCAGGGGTTCGAGATCAGCCTGGGCAACTTGGTGAGACCTCATCTCTACAGTAAATCAAGAAATAAGCCAGGCATGGTAATGCACACCTGTAGTTCTACCTACTTGGAAGGCTCAGGCGGAAGGATTGCCTGAGCCCAGCAGGTTGAGGCTGCGGTGGCCGTGAGCGTCCCACTGCACTCTAGCTTGGGTGACAGTGAGACTCTAACTAAAAAACAAAAAAAAAACAAAGGAAGAAAAGGAAATGAAATTCTGATACGTGCTACAGCATGGGTGAACTTTGAATTCATTATGGTAAGTGAAATTAGACAGACATGACATGACAGAAATTGTAGGATCCTACTTACATGAAATCTCTAGAATAGGTTTATTCATGGGAACAGAAAGTACCTTAGCATCTACTAGAGTATGGGGAGATTGGAGAACAGAAAGTTATAGCTTAAAGTTTACACAGTTTCTGTTTGAAATAATGAAAAAGTTTGGGAAATTAAAAGTGGTGAGGATTGCAAAGCATTGTGAATATAATAAATGAAATGTAAACTTAAAAAAAGTTGAAATGGGCCAGGCACAGTGGCTCATGACTGTAATTCCAGCAATTTGGGAAGCTGAGGCAGGAGAATTGCTTGAACCCGGGAGTTCAAGACCATCCTTGGCAACACAGTGAAACCTTATCTCTAAAGAAAAATCTAAAAATTAAGTGGGCATGGTGGCGAGTGCCTGTAGTCCCAGCTACTCAGGAGGCTGAGGTGAAGGATTGTCTGAATGACGTTACCCTTATGAGTACCACTGAGCATTTTTTTCATATATTTAGGGTCACCTCCAGTTCTATTGAGCTAAAAGTTTTCCAGAATCCAAAGGAATGAATGCTAACGGCAGTGTTTCAGACTGAAATGGGTGGGAGAGGGAAAACCGGGGGGCACAGCTTGTCTGATTCTCTCCAGCCCCATTCCCAGAAAACATAATCTAGATAGTCACATCCTCCCTGGGCAAAGCTGTTTCTTAATATCCAGAAAGAGCCTGCTTTGGGTTGGAGCTGAATGAGATTTTAAGGAGAAGGCCGTCTGTACTCGATTACAATTAGTATGAAAAGTGAACTGTGAGTCAATAAGCCTAATACAATCACTTTGTTTAATGCCTTACCAGCCTTTTCATGCAGTTTCCAAAAGTTGCCTGTGAAAATCTCAAGAAAGATGATCTCCTGAGTCTGCAGATTTCATATTATATAGTTCCACAATTTCTTGGGAGAAACCACAAAGCCATTCAATCAATCCATTTGAGATGGGAATAAATAACAACAATGACACATAAATAGCATCGGTTGGTTGTGGGAGCAAGCTGTCATTTCCAGGAGAAGCACGTAGTTTTCTACCCAAGGGTGAAGCGTACAATCATATTTTAAAATTCCAAATATAACAGAATTCAAATAGGTTTGTTTTGTCATTAAGCTGCCTGCAGGTTTTCACTTTGATCAGATGCCACAGTTGCAAAAACTGGAAGGACAGGAGTTAGATTTTGCTTAGTTCATTGAATCC
This sequence comes from Carlito syrichta, assembly GCF_000164805.1. Classification (NCBI taxonomy): domain Eukaryota; kingdom Metazoa; phylum Chordata; class Mammalia; order Primates; family Tarsiidae; genus Carlito; species Carlito syrichta. The sequence goes on along the minus strand of NW_007255316.1, from coordinate 235,528 downwards.
CAGATGAAGATGAACTTTTTCTCCCATGACAAACTAGAATATTCTTCAGATGAGTTTGATATATTGCCAGCCTGCGGTCTGACTTTGTCTGAGAATGTCACTCCACTCCTCCAAAGTTGCCAGGATCAGAGGCCAAAAGGAAAAAGAATGGGGCTTTTTTGGCACTGCAGATGATATCTTCCCCACAATCCATCCTGATGTGTCACTGCAAGTGTATGGGGGACAAGGGTCAGAGAGAAAAACAAAAAGAGAGGGATTCTTGAGCCCAGATATGACTTCTGGTAAGATGAAATAACCAAGGGACATGATAGATTCAGGACACCTATAACCAACCTGGGCTGGATCAGCATTTCTAAGTTTTTAACCAAGAAATATTGATTTATGTTTATTATGCTTTATGGCACTTTAGAGCAATTTATAACACTTACATTAAGGAATGGATGGACTGGGAAAAAAGCCAATATGGGCATGAAAAAAGATGAAGTGCTGTCAGAAGTGGGGACTTTCAAGTATCAGACACAATTTCTTGCTTTTGCATTTTATTTGAACTATTTAACATAAAACAGGAAAATAATTAGTGATCTTAAATTACACAAACAAAAAAATGAGATAAGTTGAACAACCCAAAGGAAATTATGAAACCCAAAATCAAAAATAAAACCTTTCTTTATATACCTATTTTTTAAAACCAAAAATCAAAAATAAAACCTTTCTTTATATACCTATTTTTAAAGTGTATTTAAGTAGTGATTGTACATAAAATGAAGAAAAAATAGTACAGTATAAGATATGTTTTATTTCAAATATGAGTTATCATAGAAAAAATGCAGCAAAATAATATAGATATTTGCCTAAAAAAGTAACCTATCTTCCCTAATAAATTTTGATGAATCAGAGACCAGAGACATTTTCTTTGTATATGTCTCATAATAGCAGTTCCACGATTTTAGCATTAAATAAACAAATTAAAATATGACAATAGTTACATGTACTGAGAAATATAATATTTTGGATACAGAAATTGTTCAACCCTTCCATGATTGTCTATTAATATCATCAATAGTTATTATTAGAAAACACTCTTAGAGCTAAAAAGTTGCCAAAAACATGTATCTAAGTAATTACTGTCATCATTAGCATTTTAAAATGGTGAGACGTGATAGGATGGACATCTCTTTTCAAAACCTAGTTCTATCTCAAAAAAGAGCCTAGCCTTAAATAAGAATAAAATGCAAGTTGGTAGTCATTTAAGGTACAGTGAAATTTCTTAGACTGGATATAGTTTTTAGTAAGTTTAATTTGGAATATTTCCTTTAGGATAATGTCTGTGATTCTATAGAAATATTATATGCATCATAGGTGAATTAAGCTTTGAGCTGAATTTTGAAAGGCTTAAGTAAAATGATTTGATGATCAAATGAGATATATTGGAAAGAATGTGAGGATTACATGAGATAGAAATTTGGGATTTGGTGGATGAGAACTGGAATAAATACTCACTGATAATATGTATAATGTTATCGAGTAGGGGTGATATTAGTAGACAGTGTAACACTAACATAGGATACTGAAGACAAGATTAAATGTGACTTCATGCATGTGAGCAAATAAACAAACCAAAAATACATAAGGAGGAAGCTGAATACAAGGTTAAAGGAAAGAACACGGAGAAGTAAACCTCAATAGAAATTTGTTCAATTTGAACTGGGGAAAATTTAATCCATAAGAGAGAAACAAGTGGGATCAAGAAAGAATGTATTTCCCAATGATCTAACATCATGATCTTTCTCAGTCCAGTATCTATGTTTATTTCCACTTACTGGTTTGTACCATAGAATTTAGGCTGGCATTCAGGGCCCTTCTAAGTTTGATCCTAATCTAATGTTCCAGTTATAGTTTCCCAAACTTCCCATGACTCCAGGCAATTCATTGTATCTGTTCTCAAAACACACAGGGCCTCCACATATGGTGGTGTATATTAATTGACTGAGTGTTAACTGGTACTTAAATGCATTCTACTTCCTCCCTCAGGCCCTGGATCCTAGCACTCCATCACACCTGGACTGCCTCTTTTCAGGTCCTCTTGCTATTGAACTTAACAATGTTTTGCAGGATGTGACTAAAATTATCAACCACGTTAAAATACATGCCCTTAACTCACATCTGTTTGTCCTTTTGAGTGGACATCCTTTCAGGATGGCTCAAGACCAGCCCTATTTGTCACATGGGGAGACTAAGCCAGTTGAGAAAAGCAGAGCTCCCTTCCTAGGACTCACCTGTCTCACCTTGTTCTGCATCAGGTAGGCATTTTAGTTACTTCTGACACCTCCAAATTTCTCAAGGTTGTGTCTGGCTCCATCTTTTATTTATATGCATCCCCCCAGCTCTGAGAACACAAATCAAGCTCTTCATTCAAAGGCCAGACTTGGTTTGAGGAGGTGAGGTAACAGCACTCTGTATAGGTCCAGCTTCATATGGCAGTGGCTATATATGTGGTTGCCCCTTCCTTTTCAACAGTTCTCTCTTCCTAGTTGGGTATGTGATTCTATATGATGACAGGATCACTTTTATTTCCTTTACATGGGCTTTGCAGGGGGCCTGTCCATAGTCTGTTTCTTCACCTCACTTGAGAACGTCATGATCACCATTTATTCCCAGCTTCTGGTACTCAGACAAAACTGAGTTTAATGTTCAGTTACACTTAAACATCCAATTTTTTTCTTTTTTCTTTTTTAGAGACAAGGACTCAATTTGTCACCCTGACTATAGTACAGCGACGCAGTTGTGGTTCACTGCAGCCTCAAACTTTTGGACTTAAACAATCCTCCCACCTAAGCCTCTCAAGTAGCTAGGACTACAGAAATGCACGTTTAGTTGATTTTTGAATTTTTTTAATGGAGATGGCATCTTGCTATGTTGCGCAGGCTGGGGTCAAACTCTTGGCCTCAAGCTCTTGGCCTCCACCTTGGTCTCCCAAATTTTTATATAATATTAGAGGTAGAAAGACTCTCTGGTGTTCTCTAATATATCTCTTCCCAAAGAAAAGACTGCTGACAAAAAGAAAGTTGATTTGAAATAAAATATCAAGAGTCCTACTTAAATTGTGGGTTCATTGCAACAGGTGATTCACATTCTCCAACCCTGTTTTGTATAATATGTGTTAAATGGCTATCCAGCAAAGCCATGAGACCTTCAAAACTGCTTCGCCACATGGACACCAAGCACCTTGAATTAAAGGACAAGCCTTTGGAGTTTTTCAAATGAAAAAATGTGAACATGAAGAACAGAAGCAATTTTTGAAGGCCACCACTTCTTGAAATGTGTCTGCACCGAGAGCATCATTCTTAGTTGCTAACCACATGGCAAAAGCTGAGAAGCCCTTTACTGTTGGTGAAGAGTTGATCCTGCCTGCTGCTAAGGATGTTTGTCGTGAACTTTTAGGAAAGGCTGCAGTTCAAAAGGTGGCACGTGTTCTTCTTTGACTACCACTATAACTAGACAAATTGATGAAGTAGCAGAGGATACTGAGGCACAATTGTTAGAGAGGATTGTCACCGTGGTACACAGTTCAGGTTGATGAGTCTACCAATGTTGACAACAAGGCAACAATGCTTGTTTTGTGTGATTATTTTCCAGGATGATGTGCACGAGGATATATTATGTGCACTTTTTTTTGCCAACCAGTACTACAGCTGCAGAACTATTCAATCTTTACATGATTACATATCAGGAAAACTGAACTGGTCATTTTGTGTCAGTATATGCATGAATGGAGTAGCTGCTATGAGGGCTTTCTGGTTTCACTACTTGGGTCAAAGAAGTCACTTCTGAATGTGAGTCTATGCACTGTGTCCTCGTAGAGAAATGCTGGCTAGGTGAAAAATGTCACCTGAACTTAACAATGTTTTGCAGGACGTGACTAAAATTATCAACCACGTTAAAATACATGCCCTTAACTCACGTCTATTTGTGAAGCTCTGTGAGAAGGTGGACAAAGAGCACATAAATCTCTCTTATACACAGAGTGAGATGGCTTCTCCCAGAAGGAAGATCACTGCCAGAGTTTTTGAGTTATGTGAGCCACTCCAGAGATCTCTTTTAGAAAAACAGTCACCACTGGCAGCACATTTCAGTAACACAGAATGGGTCACAAAACTTGCTTACTTGTGTGACATATTCAACCTGCTCAGTGAACTCAATCTGTCATTTCAGGGGAAAATGACAACTGTGTTCAAGTCGGCAGATAAAGTAGCTACGTTAAAGCCAAACTGGAATTATGGAGGCAACGAGTGAACATTGGGATTTTTGATATGTTTCAAACATTAGCAGAGATTTTGAAAGAGACTGAGCCAGGCCCTTCTTTCTCCTAACTGGTGCACGATCACCTATCTCAGTTCTCAGAAAAGTTTGAACATTACTTTTCAACCACAAAAGACCCAAACTGGGAAGGAAAGGATATGCAACCCGTTTGTGAATAAGCCAGGCGAATTTGTACTAAGTGGAATATCCTGAAATTGCCACAAAAGCACTGAAAAATCTGCTTTCATTTTCAACATCCTATCTTTGTGAAGGAGGTTTTCTGCAGTAACTGCAACCAAAACGTGATTACAGAGTAGACTAGACATAAGCAACACACTTCTGGTGTCACTGCCTCCCATCAATCCCAGATGGGACCATCTAGTTGCAGGATAACAAGCTCAGGGCTCCCACTGATTCTGTATTATGGTGAGTTGTATAATTATTTCATTACATATTACAGTGCACTAATAATAGAAACAAAGAACACAATAAATGTAATATGCTTGAATCATCTCGAAACCACCCCCCACCCTATGTCCATGAAATCATTGTCTTCCATGAAACCATTCCCTAATGCCAAAAAGGTTGAGGGTCGCTGCTCTAGGGCAATCACTGAATTTCCAAAGTTACCTACTAAGATCGTTTCAGAACATACTGCTCTATAAAGATGGCTAGGTAGTCAGCTGGGAGAAAATGGCAGAAATGGAAAGAAGGGACTTAACTAACTGAACCCAAAGAAAAATGATGGCCAAGAATCAGAATCAAGTCTGAACATAGATATGTCAAAGGCAGTTCAGTTGAAAATAGGGATTAGGGACGAAAGGCAGAGTAATATTTTTTGTGAGTGTGTTTGTGTGCATTGGTGGGTTGCTTAATTCAAGGTCCGTAGCATGGCTGTGGATATATAGATAAGAGGCCATCATAGTATTTCTAAAAGAGTTCCCCAATAATGAGTGCAGTTAACTTACACCACTGTATGCTTGGGGGAGATGGAAAGATATAAGTAGAGCAAAAAGTTACCAAAAAAGTTAAAATATTTTATGTTATAATATTTCTTTAGGCAGTTAATGTATAATCATCCTCCTCTAATGGGAAATAAAAAGGAGTTTCAGAGAGTTGACCTGGCCTGGCCATAATGGTGAGGTGAGAGTGAGAGTCGATGTTCTGCAAAGCCAAAACTTTTAGAGAAATATTCCTGCTGAGATTCCAAGAGTCTAGCAGGGGCTTGAGGTAAAAAACCATTAATGAGTTTCAAATGGAGTGCTAAATAGCAAGAGGATTTAAAGCCAGATTTTGGGAGCTGGAAGAGCCAAAAGATTGAAGAGTTAGTAAAAAACAGGTCAAGTAGCAAAGCCTGAGGGTGTTAGACAAATATTTGAGATGCGTCTGATATTTATAACTTGAGTCTATGCTCTTTGTGCCATGTGTGAATGATGGACCAACTACATAGAAAAGGCTGGGGACAGAGCTTCATGATCAGCTGGCTTCACTGTATCATTTAATTTGCCTTCAACTTGAAGTTGTAGAAACAGAAAATTGGTAAAACTGGGACAATTCCATTATCCCTGATATTCCACCTTGATACATCAAATATTTTCCTGGTTGACTGCACCTATCTGATAAAGAAGTGAAATGCCTTGAAGCCTGATCTGATCCCTTGAAGTCTGAGTTTCTAGATCTGCTTTAGCTCTCCTAAGAGATGGTAGTCTAGGCGGCCAAAGGTAGTCTTGGTCATTAAAAGTCCATCTCCAGTGTTAAGCAATTGACTTTCCTCAGTATTATTTCCTCAAGACATCAATGCTGGGAAAGAATTTTCTACCTCTTCAAAGTCAAAAGCCTTGGTGCCTCTATTATGTAAGGTACAATAGACCAGGACCATGGTAAATGTTAACCCAGTTTTTAAGTGCCAAAATTTTACAGATGTTACTAAGACTCAACAAACTGCTTCCTTCCCCAAGGAGATTGTTTCTACCATTAATATAGAAAAATGAAAAACAAGTCAACAGTAACCAACAATAAACCCCTAAAATTACTGCTCATCTCTAATATTCTCCAGGGACATTTCGCCAATATCTAGTTCAGCATCATGCCAATACGTTGGCAGGACAGTTCATGGCCAAAATCTCATCTGAGTTCTTAAATACCTATTTATTAGAGTTGATCCTGAGTGGTGCTCTTGCTTGTATCTGAGGTTCTTGTAGGGCTAGATTCATTAAACAGATCAGGATTTTGTCTAGACAAGTGATGATGAGCCTTTGATCTAAGGCACCTTGGGAGAGGAAGGACACCAGCCTAATGGCATTCAGAGTTGCACAAGGATGTCTGGGTGTCTGCCTTCCATTCAGTGCCCTTTCAGACCCAGACAAGGTTGTAGGTGTCCCGAATATCCAATAATTCATTCACCAGAGAAGCAAGAAGAGGTCAGAGCACCTAGATAATGCATCTTGTTTACCTTGGTCTAAGGGGATGGGGAAGATAGGCGAGGAGGCAAGGTTTTCCTTCAGAAAGGGTCATGATTTTTACCAATGCACTAAAAACCAGATGTGGAGAAACCACCACCAATATCATGTGCCCCAGCATAAGACCCAGGCAAGGTCCAAGGAGAGCTTATCTGAGTGTGGCACCCTGGGCTCAAGTCACTGAGGAGGGATGGCTAGCCTGAAGCAGTGGGACTGATGCGTAGCTACTTCATAGATGACTGAGGGCAGAAGTGAGAAATGACTTTGGGGTGATCAGAGAGAAAACATCAACAGGTGGAGGGTATCCCACCAGATTTAAACAGCAAGGGTCTAGGGGATGACTGTAGCTGCTGAGAAGGCTAAAAGTGAGAGTCTGGATTCTGTATGAGCCCCTGAAAACAGAAAGGAACTACAGAGGGAAGCAGGATTTCAGCAGTGACCTTGCTAGGGTCACGGTAACCAGAGAAAACAGTGTTCTTTTACCATTGTGGCATTAGGGAATACTTCAATTCTTTCTTTTACCATATATAGTCTCTCCAGGCTATTGGCAAGCGGAAATGTTTCACTTTAAAAAACAGTGTTTAACCTATACTAATTAACTATATGTCTTACTAAGCACTTATTTATGGACAGGATTTTTTTTTTAATGCCTCAGTAGTGCTAGTTGCTCTCCTTATTCTCATCTTTGTACTCAGAGACTCATTTTAAGCAAGATCTCAGTTTGTATCAGAGAATGCCAGTCTCTGACTTCTTCTCAAAGAAAATCTTGCCAAATTGAGATAAGTTTTGAAAAATCATAGATAAATGTATGTGTCTTCAAGGTTTAATTGTATTATTTCCCTCTTTCTACTGTGATTACTTTGACTGATGGGACCTTCACAATATACTCATTATTCAGCTGGAAACCCCATGAAGCTGTAACCTGAACCCTTTTGTCCTGAGGCCACTCGATGGCCATCTCTATCCAATGGTGTCTGTGCATTCCAGCAGAGAGGTAGGTAAAGAGTTATTAAGTCACTTGAAATTGCTTTTAGTGCACTGAAAAGTGGTTGGGCCATTTCAGGCCATAGCAGTGTGGCAGAATGCCCAACTGCCTACGTCAAGCAGTGTTTATAAATTAGAAATTACCAGCCATTTGGTTCCTTGATCAGTCCGAGTCCCTGGAAGACTGTGCCGCCGTTCCTGGGGCAGAGTTGTTACTGGACCAAACAAAGCATAGCTCTTGGTTAATCAGTCATGATTTGTCTACGTGGTGGTGTTATTGGAAGAGATTTAGAAGTATATGTCTCTTCAATTGCAGTGCTATGTGGCTAATTATTCCACCTAAAAGCAACAAGTAGTTTTTTGATAGTTCTCTTGCCAAGCACAGAAAACTGACCATACAATTCAATTCAGTGTGATTAACTCTAGATTCATTTCTCTCAGCTGGTTAACAAAGATGTATTGAGCAGTACCTACTATATGTCACACATGGAACATAATCGAACTAGTCCCTCCCACTTATAGAGTTTTTTTTTTTTTTTTAATTGAGTCATTACCTGAAACCATATTAAGTCCTTTATTTGTTGTGAAGATTTACTTTTCACAACTCTGGGGAAAAGGTATGGCAAAGATCCCATTTTACAGTTGAAGAAACCGAGATTCAGAGAGTTAAGCAAGTTTTCCAGTGGCTCCTGGAAGAGGTCATTCTTGCCTTTTAGCTAGTTACCTCGATTGCCCCAGGATCTGCTTAGGGTTTCCGAGAATCCTCCTGACCAGGTTCATACAATCCTACAATGTCTGTCTTTTCCTCTTTAGGTATCAGGAGCAACCCCTAGCCTGGAGTAATTCTTGATGAACAGCTGCCTCCCATCCTCAGACCAGTTCAGTGTCCCCCTCAAGTGTAACCCATACATATAGCCCAGGCTGAAGTCAGCCCACCTCCATCAATTCCTCCCTCTTCCCCTGCTGTCTTGAAAATCAGTCCTGCCATGACTTTGCTGCCTATATCACAAACCAGTGGCAGGCCATTGTCACTGCTCTGTGATACTTGGAGGCAAGGATGAATAAAGTGAGAGAAAAAGAAAATATTTTGGCCAAAGGAAAAATGGTTAGTAACAATAAAGCATACTTTAAATTAAATGCAGCCAGTTGATTATGTATGCTAATTTCCCCCAAAGTTCCTGGTTGATAAGAACAGAGCAGAGCTGCAGACAAAAAAGCAGGTGAGTTACCACCAAGGGGAAATTCCCAGAGATTTGAGCTTCCTAGGAATTTACATGCCTAATGGAGAGAAGTCAAGCACAGAGCTCAAAACTTCAAAAAGATTCAGGGACTGTATGCAACAGGCAGCTCAGAAAGAGGAAAAGGAAGGCGGCTACCCCCAAACAGATAGAACGAAATGTTGTGGGAATAGTTACATCCCCAGATGCCATCTTCATCCCACACAGTTGATCAATTCCCTTGACTCTTGGAGAAAGGAGAAGGCTGCCATTAAGAATTCCCTCAAAGTGAAGATCTGGACAGGTGGATACCAGACGCACTGACCATGGGAGGAAGGCCAGCACTGGCATTTTAGTGCTAGCCTCCCTTCTGTGGTCGGTGTGTGATCATCTCCATTCTACATGGTGAGACACCTGGTCCACTCTTTCTCCTCCCTTCCCAGATTCAGGTTGCCAGATTTATATTCCAGCTGGCAAGAGATCGAAGGACCAGTTTTAGCAAAATGTATTAGTTCTAGAAAAAACTGTCGCAGGCAATGAGGCTGGTCTCTTGTAGCTTACCACCAGTTCGCAGAGCCTTACCCTGATATACAGCAATATTCAATCATCTGAGAAAAGCTGCTATTATCAAATATGGAATCCAAAACAAAAAAAAAATGAACTTGAATAAAAAAAGCAAAAGGAAAAAAAACTTTAAAATTTTAACTGATATTATCAGATAGTTAAGAGAAGAAGTTGCATGTTTTAAGTACAGAAGATAATTTAGGACATCTCAAAAACAGAATAATAAATAGAAAAAGAAATTGAAAATTGGTGAGAAAAGGTAAGAAAATGGGATTATCAAATCAGGATGTTCAATAGACAAATAATAGAAGCTCCATAAATTGAGAAAATAGAAAATGAAGGGTAGAAAATAGGAAATAATAAAAGAAATTTTCACAGAACTCCAGACTTGAGTTCTGAAATAGTTCTTGCATATAGTGAGAACTTGATAAGTGTTTGGAACACACATTTTTAAAAATTCACTTGCAGTTATTGCAGTGAATGAAAACAAGCCTCAACCAGAAAATATGTGTCAGAGAGAATGTCTTAAAAGCTTGCAGAGACGAATCAGCATCAAAATGTTTTGAGGTTTTCCAGTGTACTCCCTGGGAGCTAAAATTCAATGAAGACAAACCTAGGAAATTTGAGGGAATATAATTAACAATGTAAAATTCTATATCAAACCAAATTATAAATCAACTAAGAGGATAGAATAAAGACATCTTCATAAAGGCAGCAAAATTTCCAAACAATCACCCTTTGCTCCTCCTAGTCCCAGACACACTTACCTGGTAGGATACTGGCATATGTGTTCCCAATCAAGGGCCTTAGATCAAGAAAGACAAGTGGTTCAGGAATTGGGATGCAACATGGGAGAAAAGCTAAGAGAATTCACAGGATTCAAGTGAAGAAAAGTCCCAAGAAAATATCGTCACTGAAGTTAGCAGCAGAGTAGTCAATCCAGATCAGAATAGAGAAGCAGAAGTTTTCATAGGTATCCCCATGAAAACCATACAACTATACCTGCCTGTATTTAAATTAATGGTAGACACAAGCAAATATATGAGGCAATTGTTAAATGTAAGACAAATAAAAAGTTATACAAGAGAAGAAATATAACTTTGTTTCCTACAAGATTTTATATGAACAAAAACGTAACTTAAAAATAACAACGTAAACACCAAATCTTGACTTTAAGTCATACCATGGACACATCAAGGAAAGATGAAGCATGTGGGATAGTATTGACATAAGACCACTAAGTTTTACTCTTTGTTAGATGGAAGTAAGTAGACAATTTGTAAAATTGAAAAAAGTATAAAAATAACAATGCAAGCATTTTATTTAGAAATATGAAGGTAAATGGAAGAAAGATAAATGAAGCAATAAAAACTGCTCTGAGACTGGCAGGGTGAGAAGTATAGAGTAAGGCATTGTCCTTTTTGGTTAAAGAAATTATGCCACTTGACTTCCTAAAACAGATACATAGTTGAAAATACTAGTTAGATTGGGAAGAAATATAGAGAAAAAAGAACAATAGTGGGGGAGGAAGGGAAGGAGGGAGAAAGGGAGGAAGGGAAGTGAAGGAAGAGAAAGGGAAGGAAGAAGCACAACATATCATTAGAAAAGTATTCAATAATCTGGTACTGAGTGCTTTGTATTTTCAAAGAATGAAGAAATGACTACACTAAGGCAATCAGGGCAAGCTCCCACAAAGGAGGTAAAATTGAAAGAAGAGATATGGTTCAGACAAGTGGTGAAGACTGTGCGGGAAAGGGTTTATGCAGCCAAGAGTCACAGTGTGAAGTAGTCACTGAAGAAAGTTCACAGGCAATGTGCTTGAGGCCTCTGGTAGCCCACAGAATGATGCCTTTTTTGGAACCCAGAAAACGATACCCCAAAACATGGTACTGTCACATGCTGAGCACTTTGGACTACAGGAAACTCAACGGCCTTACAAGCAACCCTTGAACCAAAGATTTTCTAACATTCTCTTGTTTGTCCTCCACCACTCCCTAAGTGCAGGGAGGGAATTTATCTGGAAGTTTCTTTGACATCTTCCAAAATAGAACAACTGTCTAAAAACCCCTTCCTAGGAATTCCATCAAATAACCAAAAAAGATTAATCACCCGAGAAAAGACTAAAAGTTATCACCATGCCCAGAAAGATGTCTATTTTATTCTGAGGGCAGCTTTGAGACATTACCTGGGAGAATTTATCTGCATGATAAGACAACCTTTGTTCACAGTGAAGTTCTGCCCCTCGCCTTCCTGCAATTTGTCGCCATCGCCTTCAGAATCAGAGGAACTTAGTCTGAGGATGTTGCCTGTTCTTTGGGCTCATCCAAGACCCCTGAAAATTATTTACTACCTCTCAAAATTGCCTACAGCCCTCATTTCCCTCTCCTCTATAAAGAGGGTTATTTAGGTGTCAATCATTTTGCCTTGTTTTGAGTCTCATAATTTGTGTGGCTCCTGTGCACACTTCCATGTAAATAAATCTGTAAGTCTTTTCTCCTGTTGATCTATGGTCAGTTTATTTTGGCAGACTTAAACCTTCAGAGGTGGAGGGAAAAATTCCCATCACCTCTACAGTTTCATATGAAATGAAAAGCTATCTTGGCCGGGATCGGTGGCTCAGCCTGTAATCCCGCGCCTTTGGGAGGCTGAGGTGAGTGGATTGCCTGCGCCCGCGGGTTTGAGACCCGCCTGGGCAACTTGATGAGACCTCATCTCTACAATAAAATCAAAAAGTCAGCTGGGCATGGTAGCGCATGCCTGTAATTCCAGCTACTCGGAAGACTGAGGCGGAAGGATCGCCGGAGCCCAGCAGGTCGAGGCTGCGGTGGCCGGGAGCGGCCACTGCACTCCAGTCTGGGCGACAGAGCGAGACTCCAACTCAAAAAATAAATTAATTAATTAAAAAAAAAAAAAAAAGAAACGCTATCTCTAATATTTGGTAACTTGTTAAGCTGAGTAATGACATAAGGGAGCTCTAGTTTTTTGATGCTGAAAATTTGCTAGTTAAAACAACAACAAGTGGCATATTCCAGAAGTCCCATCCCATGGGCAAAAGACTTGAGGACAGATGATAATCGTTTGCAAATTTGAGTGATGCGTTTTCTTCCTGATAGGTATAATGCCAAAGCACATGGTTTGGTAAGTAGAGTGTGAGCAGAATTTCAGTCTCTTTTCTCCCCCTCTACTGAGTGATTCCAAATTCCCCACTCCAGGTACCTGAGTCACATTCTTCAGAGCCTGACCCTGAAAGGATCAGGAACCATAGCTAGTGAGTAGGAAAGGAAGGTGATGTGTCTTCTCATCTTCTTTCTGCTACAAGCTTCCAGGCATAATGCAGTGTTGAGCTATGAGAGAAGAGGTGAGCTAAATAGACATGAGTTTGGAATTTTGATATAACCCTGTACTTGATATTTTAGTTGATAAAATGAGATTGCATTTGTAACTACAGGTGACTGGATGAGTTTTTATAGCGGGAATACTTGAAATTTTAGCCAGTAGTAGAAAGAAACAAGTTTGCAGTCCAGGTTTAAAAGGACACTGGACACAAAATAAAAGCTGTTTAATATGTCCAGCTGGTGCATTAAAATCAATATGACAGAATTTTTTTATGTTCACGGAGGTATATCTATTACTATCAGTTAGAGGAACAATAGATGAATCAGATGTTATCTATTATTGTATCTGCTGGATAATATACCTTAATACTTAAATATTGGCCATAGTAATAGTACCACAACCATGCATACCTAAGGGGCAATTCAGAAGAGGCTATAAAAATTTAACATGGTAAATAAAGTTAAATAATTTTGTAATGGTATCATATCACTTTGACAGATTTAACTTCACATTTAGTTCATCTTAATCTAGTTTCACATAGATCGAAAAGCAGTTTGTTGGCCAGGCATGGTGGCTCATGCCTGTAATTCCAGAACTTTGAGAGATCAAGGAAGGAGAATTGCTAGAGGCCAGGAGTTCACAATCAGCCTGGGAACATAGCAAGACCTCATTTCTGCCATTTTTTTAAAAAATTAGACAGACATCGTGGGACATGCCTGTAGTCCCAGCTACTTGGGAAGTGGAGGCGAAAGTATTTTCTGGGCCCAGGAGATGGAAGTTGCAATGGGCCATGTTTGTACCACAGCACTCCAGCCTGGGCAACGGGGTGAGACCCCGACTCAAAAAAAAATGTAGTTTGTTTTTACATCAGGATGTTTCAAATATGTGAATACATAAATTTTTTTAGAACATCTGTAGTTTTAAAAAGACCACAGGAATGCAATGAGCTCTGGAATTTCCATCATCTTCTAACAATGATGTATGGTTTTGGTTTTGGCTTTTAAAAAGACTCCTTTTTGAAATATGATTTATGTACCATAAAATTCACCAAGTTGAGTGGTATTAATGTATTCTGAAAGTTTTTTAACCATCACTGCCATCTAAGTTTAAAGCATTTAATCACTCCAAGAAGAAATTCCCTGTCCATTAACAGTCACTTTAATTTCCCAACCTACCAGCCCTAAGAACCCAGTCAACATTCTGTTACTATAGATGTGCCTATTCTGAAGGATCATACAAGTGAAATCACCAAGATGTGATCTTTGTTAATTGATTTCTTCCACTTAGCATAATGTTTTTAAGATTCAGCCTTGTAATATTATCATGTGCAATACTTCATTCCTTTCAAGTACTCAACTATATTTTGTTGTAGAATGTGCTATATTTTTTATCAGTTGATGGACATTTGGACTAATTCTACTTTTGGAGATATTATGAATATGCTGCTATAAATATTTTTGCACATATTTTTGTGTGGATATGAAATTGTTGGGTCATGGTGGAGTTAAACAAGATACCTCTATGCCCCTATGTTATGAGAAACTTTCAAACTATTTTCTAAATTGGTCACACCATTTTCCATTCCTGACAGCAATGTATAAGGGTTCCAATTTTTCTACATCCTCATAAACACTTAGTATTTTTTTTCTACTTTTAAAAAAAAATTGTAATTCTAGTGTGTGTTTTAAAATGTTTCTCATCAGCCGGGCTTGGTGGCTCAGCCTGTAATCCCACGCCTTTGGGAGGCTGAGGTGAGTAGATTGCCTGAGCCCACGGGTTCGAGACCTGCCTGGGCAGTGAGACCTCATCTCTACAATAAATCAAAAAAATCAACCGGGCGTGGTAGCGCATGCCTGTAATCCCGGCTACTTGGAAGGCTGAGGTGGAAGGATCACCGGACCCCAGCAGGTAGAGGCTGCGGTGGCCGGGAGCGGCCACTGCACTCCAGTCTGGGTGACCGAGTGAGACTCCAACTCAAAAAAAAAAATAAAATGTTTCTCATCATGATTTTAATTTTCATTTTCTTAATGACTAACAATGTTGAGTATTTTTTTTCACACGTGCTTGGTCATTGCTATATTTTCTTTGGAAAAACGTCTTCAAATCTTTTGTCTATTTTAAAATTGTTTAACTTTGTTATTACTGAATTGTAGAAGTTCTTTATATAGTCGATATATAGTGTCCATTATAGATTTATAATTTGCAAATATTTTCTTCTATGGGTTGGACTTTTACTTTCTTGGTAGCATCATTTGCAACATAAAAGTTATAAATTTTAATGTAGCCCAATTTATCTTCTTTTTCTTTTGCTGCTTATTCCTATAAGGGAGGGGGATGCCAGAGAGGTTCATGCTAAATAAAATGTAGTTTATGACATAAATGAGTGTATATGACAAGAGATGTCATCACTGGCATAATAAATGTGTAAAGAATATTCTTTTAAGACATGTTCTCCCACCCTTCTTGGCTTGGCTGACACCATACATCCTTCAAGTTTCCAAAGAGACATAATTTCTCTAGAAAATCTTCTCCTGCGTAGTCTCATAGCACCTGTAAATCGCCTGCTGTTTGTCCTTACCATAGTCCTCATAGAGTGGTATGATCATTTAGTTATAAAGATGAGGAAGTGGCTAATAACTGTAATTATGAATTAACTAACTACTATGTGTGGTAGGGGTATGCTACTTACCCCACACGCACTTTGTCTCATCATTTCATAATACCATACGAAGTAATATCGTTACTAACCCAATCTTAATCTCTTTGCTGAGGCACCAAAATGGCAAGCAATTTTCCCAAATGTATACAAGCTATTTGTTATAAAGTTGATATTTGAACCCAAGTGTGACTCCAAAGCCAATAAAACTTTTGGTGTTTTTTACTTTCTTGATAATGGGTTTATAATCAGGTGATGATTTTTAAAAGGAAATGATAGCTTTCTATACTGTACATTAATTATATAATTTTAGACAAGATTGGACATGTTCAGGGTAGTATGGCCATAGACTAGTTATATAATTTCAGTAACAAAAAATCCTAATGTGATTGTTCAAGGTAATAAATTATATTTCATGCATGATTGATGTAACTGCAGAAGCTTTTCGGGAGATTCATTGGAGAATCATAGTGAAAATGAGACAAGGACTCTCTTTTTATCTATGTGTATTCTCAATGAGAGCTTCACTGTGCAACTCTTACCACTCTTCTCAGAGGATTTGTGTCAGATAATTAAATATACAGAGATTGCATATTGACATAACACATTTTTAATAGGAAGGTGACTTTTATTATAAATAAGAGGAAAATATTGAGAACTAGAAACATGTCTTTGGGACTAAAATCCAAAGGTAAAAGAAGATTGTGCATTAACTGTATTAATATTTGAAATTATAAAACATAAATTATAATACATAAAACATAAGCTATGATTCTTAAAGAATGTGAATATTATTATATCAATGTCATGAGCAAGAAGATGTGCTATATTTATGAGTCTACCCACGCAAAGTGAGATTGATGATGCAAGCTATGTTACTTAAATTGGTAAGTATTTTTCTGGAATGTCATAATGATGGAAAAGTTGCAATCATTTAATTGTTTTCTCATAAGAAGGGTCAGCCAGATTCAGAATACTGACTCTTGTGCAGTATGAACTCACCCTCGATCACAAACAAGCTATAAGAAAAACCAATACTATGTTCCTAATACATCCTGTGCATAGCATACATGATCAAATATAAACTTCAGGATATTTCTGCAAGGCAAGAATAATTGCCCTCTTTTTTCAGATTCAGAAACTGTACCTCAAGGATATAATAGAAATAACTCCAGGTTCAAAACTGGTTAGGTGGCAAACCAGGATTGAAGATTCAGTTGTGTACTGTTACCCATGTTTTTCTACAAGGCTATTCCCAGTCTCAGAATTCCTGGTCTCCCGCCCTTCACTTAAGACACTGGTTCAAGCTGCCTTTAGATAAAAAGATAATGTGTTAAGATACTGAATGCTGACATTGAGATTTTAGTCCTCTTCAGTAAGAATCAATTTATCAAGAACTGGAGCAAATTCAAAAGCTCAATTTTTGGATGATACTAGTATAATCACCAAAAGTGAGTCATCCCTTAAACAGTAATAATTGGCACCATAGTAAAGAGCCTTTGTTCTGATGGCCAGTGTTTCTTAGGAATGATACTCCACCCTGCATTCATTAAGAGGCCATGTGACATCTCTTGTGACCTCTGACACCAAGGTCTGACCTTTCTGTGGGCCATTCAGGGCATAGGCACTGACATCAAGCATTCTTTTTACTGTACTATTTCATGTTCTATGGCCCTTAAACAAGAAAAGATAGTGTGATGTCCTTTGGGGAAAAAAAAAAACCTAAGAAATCAGATTATTCTGTTATTTATCTTGTCCTGAAATAAGTTACATATTTTTGGTGTAATATGTCTGTATGGTGACAGAAATCCAAGCATAGCCTGCAAAATTTCCTATAAGAACCTGCAAAAGGGCTGGACTCAGTGGCTCAGCCTGTAATCCCAGCACTTTGGGAGGCCGAGGCAAGTGTATTTCCTGAGCCTGTGGGTTCGAGACCAGCCCGGGCAACTTGGCGAACCTTGTCTCTACAATTAATCAAAAATTAGCCAAGCGTGGTCAACCACCTGTAGTTCTGGCTACTTGGAAGGGTGAGATGGAAGGATTGCCTGAGCCCAGCAGGTGGATGCTGGGGTGGCCATGGGTGTGCCACTGCACTCTGGCCTGGGCAAGGAGTGAGACTCCAACTCAAAAAAAAAAAAGAATCTGCAAAAACGCTGGAATCTGGGAATAATTCTTAAGTCGAGTATGTGGCAATATATGCACTATGTCACTCAGTGGAGCTAAGCACCTTTCTCAGGAGAGTCCTAAACAGAAACTTAGGATAACAGGAAGTGAGCCAGAGACTATTCTGAGCTGGATGCTTCCTCAAGGCCTCCTGGAAGAATCTCAGCCATTACAACATCATTGTCTCGTGGGGCCTCCACATTTAGGTACTTTCCTCAGAAAACAGCAGTGTGTCCTTGTTTTTATGCTTTATTTCTTGCGGTGGTCCTTTGTGTATGTGTTTCCTCATTCTTCTGTGTTAAATGAGGCTTTTGGAAACAGACTATGTGGCACCTTGTCTCTGCCTCTCCTTCCCCAAGTTACTCCCCTCCCCCTGCTCCTCTGGGCATCCATTTTGGGTTGGTAGGGGAGAAGTTGACCTGCAATGACAAAGACCCACCAAAGCCTCAGCCATGTTGAAAGGGAGCTCTGGAGAAGGGACTACCTGTCAGCGGCCCTGCTGGGTCTTTATGTTCCCTCACATACTCCTTTGCTCATCATTGGATGCAGGTGAATTGGAGAGGGTGGGACCTCAGGCCCACCCCAGGTGCAGCTGAGGCCCACCCTGACGGACTGCTGGTTGGAGACAGTGTGCTGACCACCTGCCCTGAAGCTGGGCATCACCTCTTTCCCTGTAAGTGACCATCACACCCCTTGTACCACACGCCGCAAAAAGTACTCTTCCTGACCACACACAGATAGCTATCTACTGACATTTCAATGCAAATATTTCTGAAAAGTAATAAGCTGGTACCCACTATTCATTCATTGCTGAAACAGCTTCCTTCATCTCCCAAAAGAAAGTTTAAAAAGGATCAAGAAGGCATCAGCCAAAAAGCATGGTGCAGTGGGCTATGGGGCGTAAGCCAATGCCACTATTTTCTGTAGGGTCATTGCCCCACTTTACAGATGAGACCGAGGCCCCAAGAAGTGAAGTGGCCTAGGCAAGACCCTCCAATTGGCAATGTCACAACACAGCCACCTCCTCTGAGCTCTTGCTCTTAGCTTCTCTCACGTAAGCATACTAAGAATTGTAGGGGCTTTGTTAGCATAGACAGGGTGCTTCTCTTTAATGTGCAAAACAGTGCCTGCACCCTGAAAAAGTCATTTGGGCTTCATTTGTAAACAGTGTACAGCTGCAGCTAGATGTGAACTTATTGTTATGCATATGTAGACTGTGCAGAATAACACACAGTTTTCTAGTGTGGGAAAAACACAAAGACAAGAACTCTCCAGTCTTCTCTAAATCTTATTCCTTCGTCATTCAGGTGGGGATAATAAATTCTGCTTGCTTATTTCCCAAAGTGGCTATGAACTTTCAAGAAGAAAGAACTAGTGAGTATTCAGTACATTATTATTTAACAACAGGCAAGCACTTATTTTAGAAATCCCTATAGATCCAGTAATAATTAAAACTTGTAAAGAACTGGGACTGCCTGGGTTCCAAGCAATCTCCATAAAGTCTATCTGTAAGCCCTGGTCTAGCCACACATACCACTTATACCTACTGGGTGAAAGCCAGACTTACCATCAGGGTTAAAATCTCAAATGTCCCACACAATATGCCCTCTTTGATATGATATTTTCTGGAATATGTTTGTATTACTGAAGTTCACCATACTAAGAAATTTCCTTGGACTACTGTGTAGCAAAGCTTCCTGTTTGCCTATTGGATTTATTTTATTAAGGGCATTTACTATCTATTGGGCTCTTAATAAATGATGTTCTCTCCAGGGTTCTTGATCCTGTTTTCTATTAAGCATCTAATATACTTCAGATACTTATAGGCTTAAAATTATTTTTAGTACATATACATTTAGAACAAAAAAGACGCTCAAGTAAAGGCAACAACAACAGAAACACCAGGTTTTGTGCAAAGCAGGTGGCAAAGAGAAATAGCATTAAAATAGCACGTGGCCAACAAGTCTCAAGAGAGGCTCTGACAATTGGCACTGAATGTTGGTCCTTCAGTAATTATGGAGCTCAGTGACCTGAGAAAGAATTGGTGGTGAGCAAGCTCGCCTCAGTCATGCTTCCCACCCCTGTGTTCATTCCAGCTGGGGGCCCTGGCTGGTTTAAATTCTAGTGAGAATCTCACACCAATACAAACATTGACATAATACAGGGTGTTTATCTTGGCTTCACAGAAAGGTAAGCATCTTCTGGGGTTTACCTGACATTAAAAACATGCTTAAACTTGGGGTATCGGCCAGTTGAATTTATCCTATATTGATATATTTGTAATGATTTTTTTTTTTGTAACAATAATTCCCCAGTTTTACATTCCTGTTCCTTCGTCTACATTTATGGAATGGAAGTAGGATGGGGAGCAGAGACAGCACAAAGGCCAAGTCTGGCTTTTTGCATCTCTTAATAGTAGCACTGTGGTGCTCAGGACTGAATTGGAAAAAATTATCATCATAACTGTCCTTCCTGTAAAAACATGATGTACATAACCTGCTGAGAGCAAGGCTGTGCAGTGACTTGCTTTTTCAGTCGTGCTAGATTCTTCTCTTCTCTTCTGACCTCTCACTGAGAGCACTGAACGATGTTAAGAGGCCAAAGAGTGACTACAGAGAGAAAAACATTGTTCTGGCCTCATGAATACAGCCCTTAAACCAAGTGAGGCAAACAGTATAAACAAACAATTCCCTTTTCAATTCCCAAGTAAGATTAATCTCTAAAAATTATCTGTGTACTTTGTGCCAAATAAGGCAGACAATAAAAATAGAGAGCTATTTCCTTGACACTGAAGGATAAAAAGTTGCGAATTGAAAGGGAGAAAATGGTAGAGGAGCTCAAGCTTTCTCTCTGAAAGTTCAATAATTGAGTTTTCCAAAATAAACTGTCAATAGAAAGATTAACAGGAGAAAAGGTAAACAATTTTATTAATGTGCAAATGCACATGAGTCACACAAGGTATGAAACTCAAAGAAGGGTCAGATCATTGAAGCTTAAATATCCTCTTCATAGGAGAGAGGAAAGTAGGGAGTTTAGTCAATTTTAGATGAAGAATAAATGGTTCTTAGTGGAGATGAATGGGCCTGAAGAACAAACAATAGCCTGAATCAAAGTTCCCCCAGACTTGGGAAAGCGGTGGCCATTTAAGGGATGGTGAGAGGTGGGACTGCATTAGGAGCAAAGGTTATCTTATAAAGATAAGTCTCTCAGGTAACAGCTTCCGGAAGAGCAGATGAAAAGTCTGAGTGGATGTGCGTGATGATCTTTAGTTTCATTTTCCATGATTGCTCTTCCCTGATTAATAAGATTTCAGCAAAACCTTAATTTCTCAACCAACTCATCTTTGACAAAGCCTCCAACAACAACCACTGAGGAGAGGAGACTCTGTTCGGTAGATGATACTGGGAAAACTGACTGACTACATGCAGAAGATTGAAACAGGATCCCTACCTATCACCATATCAAAAATCAACTCTAAATGGATCAAAGACCTAATCATAAAACCTCAAACTATAAGAACTTTAGAAAATGCAGGAGACACTGTTATAGAAATTGGAACTGGCAGCCAATTCCTGATCAAAACCCCAAGTGCCCATGCCATTAGAAATAAGATAGACAAGGAACTCATCAAACTGACAAGCTTCTGCAAAGCCAAAGAAACCATCAAGAAAGCAAGGGAGACAGCCCACAGAATGGGAAAAGATATTTGCCAACTGTATATCTGATAAAGGCCTAACACCCAGGGTCTACAAGTCACGCAAATGTGCCAAAAGGAAAAAATGTGCCCCTGAAAAAAGTGGGCAAAAGGTATGAACAGACACTTCACAAAATAAGACATATGGGCAGTCAACAGACACTTGAAAAAGCGCTCAGCCTCACTAATCAACCAAAAAATACAAATCAAAACCACACTGGGATTCTACCTAACCTCAGTAAGAATTGTCATCATTAATAAAACAAACAACAACAGATGTTGGTGAGGATGGCGAGAAAAAGGAATACTTCTACACCGCCAGTGGGAATGCAAACTAGTGCAACCTCTTTGGAAAACAGCGTGACGATTTCTGAAAGAACTAGAAATTGACCTTCCATATGACCCAGCAATCCACCTACTGGGAATATACCTAGAGGAACTCAAATCACTCTACAAAAAAGATACCTACACACGCATGTTTATTACAGCACTATTCACAATAGCAAAAACAGTTGGTTGAATTTTAAAGATGTGGGGTACGTTTCAGGGTTAGGTATACAAATGTTCATTATGTAGGTACCAACTGTGCTGCCCAGTGAAACTGGACTGGCTTTTAAAAAAATGTGGTACATATACAAAATGGAATATTAAGCAACCATAAAGAAAGACAAACATGAACTTTGCCCCAACTTGGATGCTCCAGGCCACCGCAGCCTCGACCTGCTGGGCTCCGAAGATCCTTCCGCCTCAGCCTTCCAAGTAGCCGGAATTACAGGCATGCGCTACCACACCCGGCTG